>NW_027224805.1:0-291020 GCF_041296235.1 Equus asinus
GATGCTTTCACCACAGAGTTCTTTCAGTGAAACAATATTGCAGATATTCTGTGACACTTGTAGTGAAGTGTTAGTTAAAACTTACTTGCAAGCTGGATTCAGCACAGTGTTTCTTTCATTGTTTGAAACTCATATTCAATCAGAACAGCAAATATTGAAATGGTTATAATGACTAATATGAAGATGATCCTTAATGGCTGCAAGTAAGATGGTTTCACCACAGTTTTCTCTCAGTGAACAAATGCTATATATATTCTGTCCCGCATGCAATGAATGTTTGTTAAGTCTTATATGAACATGTTCCTAAACAGCTACCCGCAAACTGGCTTAGAACAGTGTTCTCACACTGTTAGTAATTGATAGGTCATCTGTAGGGCATATGCTGAAATGTTTGAAATGTCTTATGTGAATATGCCCCTAAACAGCTGTAAGCACATTTGTTTCACCAGAGTCCCTTTAGTGTCTGAATCTTATGGATATTTTTCAAGTCTGTAGTGTAATTTTTTAAGTATTTTATGAAGTTCTTCCTAAACAGATACTAGGAAACAAGGGTTCAGCTCATCCTTCGTTCCTTGAGTGAATATTAAAATCATTCTGTCATGACCATAGCGCAATATTTGTTAAGACTTATAAAAAGATATTCTAAAAGACAACTTTCCAGCTGGGTTCTTAACATTGTTCTTTCATTTTATGGAGGTGATAACCATTCTGGATGGAATACACTGAAACGTTTTGAAAAGACTTGTATGAAGATACTCCTAAATAGCTACAAGCAATCTGGTTACACCACAGCGTTCTTTCATTTAATAAACTTTATATATAGTCTCCTATAGCTGTAGTGAAATGTTTTATATCATATATGAAAATGTTCCTACAGCTACCTGCAAGCTGGGATCAGCACACTGACTTTTCATTGTAATAAAGTGACAGTTACTTTGTACGGCATACACTGAAATGTCAGAAAAGACTTATATGAGTGTATTTCTAAAGAGATACAAGCAAGCTGGTTTCACAATAGTGATCTTTCATTGAATTAATGTAATAGATATTCTGTCGCACATGTTGTGAAATGTTCAATAAATCTTACATGAAAATGTTACTATAAGTCTACCTGAAAGCTGAGTTAAGTACAATGTTTTTTCATTTTAAGAAAGTATAGCTGTTCTCTATGGCTCATACTGAAATGCTACAAAAGACTTACATGAAGATGTTCCTTAAAAGCTACAAGGAAGTTGGTTTCACCACAGCATTCTTTCAATGAGTGAATGTTATAGATATTCCATCATGCCCGTAGTGAAATGTTTGATAGGACTTATTTGAAGATTCCCCTAAACAGCTGCAAGCAAGGTGTTTTCACCACAGTGTTCATTCAGAAAATGAATGTTATACGTATTTCTGTCATGCCTCAAGAGAACTATTTGATGTCTTATGTGAGAGTGTTCCTGAACAGCTACAAGCAAGCTTTTTCAACATAGTGTGGTTTCCTTGAATGAATGTTATGGATATCATGTTGCGGCTGTAGAGAAACGTTTGATAAGACATAAATGAAATGCTCATAAAGAGCCACTGGTTTCATCAGAACGTTCTTTCTGGATATGGAAGTGATAGCCATTCTGTAGGCATAATGAAGTGTTTGAAGAGCCTTATACGAAGACATTCCCAAGGCGCCAGAAGTAATCTGGCTTCACCACAGTGTTCTTTCAGTGAACGAGTGTTATAGCTAGTCTGTCATGCCTGTAGTGAAATGTTTAATAAGTCTTATATGAAGAGGTTTCAAACAGCCGCCAGCAAGCCGGGTTTAGCACAGTGTCCTTTAACTGTAAGTAAGTGAGAGCCATTCTGTATGGCATATACTTAAATGTTAGAGAGGTCTTATATGAAGATGTTCCTAAATAGAATCCAACAAGATGTGTTCAGGACAGAATAATTTCATCATAAGATAGTGACAGCCGTTTAGTATGGCATATACTGAAATGCTGAAAAGGACTGAAATGAAGATCTTCCTTAACAGTAAAACCAAGCCACTTTCACCATAGTGTTCTTTCATTGAATGGATGTAATAGATATTCTGTCATGCCTGTAGTTAAATGTTCAATAGGTCTTACATAAAAATACTCCTAATAATCTACCTGAAAGCTATTAAACACAACCTTCTTTCCTTGTAAGAAGGGTATGGCCATGCTGTATGCCATATACTGAAATGCTTGAAAAGCTTTATACGAAGATGTTCCTCAACAGTTACAAGAAAACTGCTTTCATCCCTGTGTTCGTTCAATGAGTGAATGTTTAGAGATTCTGTCATTCCTGCAAAGGAATGTTTAATAAGTCTTACATGAAGATGTTTCTAAACAGCTACAAGGAAATTTTTTTAAATATAGCGTTATTACATTGAATAAACATTAAAGATATCCTGTCATGGCTGTAGGCAAATGTCTCATAAGACTTGAGCAAAATATTAATAAACAATTACTTGCAAGCTGGGTTCATCACAGTATTCTTTCCTGGCTATGGAGATGGTAGCCATTCTGTATGGCATAAAGTGATATGTTTGAAGAGCCTTCGATTTATATTCTTAAACAGCTAACAAGCAAGATGGTTTCTTCACAGTGTTCTTTCAGTGAATGAATGTTCTAGATATTGTCACATCTGTGGTGAAATATTTGATATATGATGTTCCTAAACAGCTACCTATAAACTGGATTCAGCATGTGTTCTTTCATTTTGTGAAAATGATAGTCGCTCTGTGTGGAATATACTTAAGTATTTGAAGTGTATTATGTGCAGATGTTCCTAAACAGTGAAAAGAAGATGGTTTTTGCACAATTTTCTTTCAGATGACAAATGTTATAGACATTGTCACATCTGTAGTCAAATGTTTGATATGATTTATGTGAAAATATCCCTAAACAGCTACCTGTTGGCTTGATTAAGCACAATGCTCTTTCATTGTAAGAAAGTGATAGCTGTTCCATGTGGCATATACTGAAATGTTTGAAATGTCATATGTGAAGATGTTCCTTAAGAGCTACTTGCTAGGTGTTTTCAAGACAATGTTCTTTCAGTGAATGAATGTTGTAGATAGTCTATCACACCCGTAGCGAAATGCTGGATAAGTTTTATGAAGATGTCCCTAAGTAGCTACAAGCAAAATGGTTTCACAACAGTGTTCTTACAGACATTGAAGGTTATAGATATTCTGTCATGCCTGTAGTGAAATGTTTGATAAGACTTGCATGAACACTTACATGAAGATGTTTCTAAACAGCCACAAGCAAGCTTTTTCAACACAGTATTTCATTGAATGGATGTAATAATCATCACATTGTGGCTGCAGAGAAACGTTTGATAAGACACACACAAAATGTTCATAAATAGCATGTGCCAGCTGGTTGCATCACAATGTTGTTTAATTTAATGGAAGTGATCATCATTCTGTATAGCATATGATGTGTTTGAATAGCCTTATATAAAGATATTCCTAAAAACTTATGAGCAATCTGGTTTGACCAGAGTGTGTTCCTCAGTGAATGAATCTTACAGAGATTCTGTCAGAGCAGTAGTGACATGTTTGGTGTTTTGTATGAAGAAACCCTAAATGGCTTCCTGCAAGATGAGTTCAACACAGTGTTATTTCATTTTAAGAAAATGATAGTCATTCTGTTTGGCATAAACGGAAATATTAGAAAAGCCTTATATCAAGAGGTTCCTAATTAGCTACCAGCAATCTGGCTTCACAATAGTGTTCTTTCATTGAATGGATGTAATAGATACTTTGTAGTGAAATGTATGATAAGTCTCTTATGAAAAGGTTCCTAAACAGCTGCCTGCAATCTGGCTTCAGCACATTATATCATTGTCTCAAAGTGATATTCATTCAGTATGTCTTATATGGAAACGCTTGAAAGGGTGAACATGAAGAAGTTTCTAAATATATACAAGCAAGATTGTTTCTCCACAGTTTTCTTTCAGTGACTGAATGTTATGTATAGTCTGTCACGACTATTGTAAAATGTTTGATGAGTCTTATGTAGAAACGTTCCTAGATAGCTATCTGTGAGCTCTATTTAGCACAGTGTTCTTTCATTGTAGGAAAATGATACCCATTCATTATGGCATATACTGAAATGTGAGAAATGTCTTAAATACAAATGTTCCTAATAATAGCTTCAAGATGCTTTCACCACAGAGTTCTTTCAGTGAAACAATATTGCAGATATTCTGTGACACTTGTAGTGAAGTGTTAGTTAAAACTTACTTGCAAGCTGGATTCAGCACAGTGTTTCTTTCATTGTTTGAAACTCATATTCAATCAGAACAGCAAATATTGAAATGGTTATAATGACTAATATGAAGATGATCCTTAATGGCTGCAAGTAAGATGGTTTCACCACAGTTTTCTCTCAGTGAACAAATGCTATATATATTCTGTCCCGCATGCAATGAAATGTTTGTTAAGTCTTATATGAACATGTTCCTAAACAGCTACCCGCAAACTGGGCTTAGAACAGTGTTCTCACACTGTTAGTAATTGATAGGTCATCTGTAGGGCATATGCTGAAATGTTTGAAATGTCTTATGTGAATATGCCCCTAAACAGCTGTAAGCACATTTGTTTCACCAGAGTCCCTTTAGTGTCTGAATCTTATGGATATTTTTCAAGTCTGTAGTGTAATTTTTTAAGTATTTTATGAAGTTCTTCCTAAACAGATACTAGGAAACAAGGGTTCAGCTCATCCTTCTTTCCTTGAGTGAATATTAAAATCATTCTGTCATGACCATAGCGCAATATTTGTTAAGACTTATAAAAAGATATTTCTAAAAGACAACTTTCCAGCTGGGTTCTTAACATTGTTCTTTCATTTTATGGAGGTGATAACCATTCTGGATGGAATACACTGAAACGTTTGAAAAGACTTGTATGAAGATACTCCTAAATAGCTACAAGCAATCTGGTTACACCACAGCGTTCTTTCATTTAATAAACTTTATATATAGTCTCCTATAGCTGTAGTGAAATGTTTTATATCATATATGAAAATGTTCCTACAGCTACCTGCAAGCTGGGATCAGCACACTGACTTTTCATTGTAATAAAGTGATAGTTACTTTGTACGGCATACACTGAAATGTCAGAAAAGACTTATATGAGTGTATTTCTAAAGAGATACAAGCAAGCTGGTTTCACAATAGTGATCTTTCATTGAATTAATGTAATAGATATTCTGTCGCACATGTTGTGAAATGTTCAATAAATCTTACATGAAAATGTTACTATAAGTCTACCTGAAAGCTGAGTTAAGTACAATGTTTTTTCATTTTCAGAAAGTATAGCTGTTCTCTATGGCTCATACTGAAATGCTAGAAAAGACTTACATGAAGATGTTCCTTAAAAGCTACAAGGAAGTTGGTTTCACCACAGCATTCTTTCAATGAGTGAATGTTATAGATATTCCATCATGCCCGTAGTGAAATGTTTGATAGGACTTATTTGAAGATTCCCCTAAACAGCTGCAAGCAAGGTGTTTTCACCACAGTGTTCATTCAGAAAATGAATGTTATACGTATTTCTGTCATGCCTCAAGAGAACTATTTGATGTCTTATGTGAGAGTGTTCCTGAACAGCTACAAGCAAGCTTTTTCAACATAGTGTGGTTTCCTTGAATGAATGTTATGGATATCATGTTGCGGCTGTAGAGAAACGTTTGATAAGACATAAATGAAATGCTCATAAAGAGCCACTGGTTTCATCAGAACGTTCTTTCTGGATATGGAAGTGATAGCCATTCTGTAGGCATAATGAAGTGTTTGAAGAGCCTTATACGAAGACATTCCCAAGGCGCCAGAAGTAATCTGGCTTCACCACAGTGTTCTTTCAGTGAACGAGTGTTATAGCTAGTCTGTCATGCCTGTAGTGAAATGTTTAATAAGTCTTATATGAAGAGGTTTCAAACAGCCGCCAGCAAGCCGGGTTTAGCACAGTGTCCTTTAACTGTAAGTAAGTGAGAGCCATTCTGTATGGCATATACTTAAATGTTAGAGAGGTCTTATATGAAGATGTTCCTAAATAGAATCCAACAAGATGTGTTCAGGACAGAATAATTTCATCATAAGATAGTGACAGCCGTTTAGTATGGCATATACTGAAATGCTGAAAAGGACTGAAATGAAGATCTTCCTTAACAGTAAAACCAAGCCACTTTCACCATAGTGTTCTTTCATTGAATGGATGTAATAGATATTCTGTCATGCCTGTAGTTAAATGTTCAATAGGTCTTACATAAAAATACTCCTAATAATCTACCTGAAAGCTATTAAACACAACCTTCTTTCCTTGTAAGAAGGGTATGGCCATGCTGTATGCCATATACTGAAATGCTTGAAAAGCTTTATACGAAGATGTTCCTCAACAGTTACAAGAAAACTGCTTTCATCCCTGTGTTCGTTCAATGAGTGAATGTTTAGAGATTCTGTCATTCCCGCAAAGGAATGTTTAATAAGTCTTACATGAAGATGTTTCTAAACAGCTACAAGGAAATTTTTTTAAATATAGCGTTATTACATTGAATAAACATTAAAGATATCCTGTCATGGCTGTAGGCAAATGTCTGATAAGACTTGAGCAAAATATTAATAAACAATTACTTGCAAGCTGGGTTCATCACAGTATTCTTTCCTGGCTATGGAGATGGTAGCCATTCTGTATGGCATAAAGTGATATGTTTGAAGAGCCTTCGATTTATATTCTTAAACAGCTAACAAGCAAGATGGTTTCTTCACAGTGTTCTTTCAGTGAATGAATGTTCTAGATATTGTCACATCTGTGGTGAAATATTTGATATATGATGTTCCTAAACAGCTACCTATAAACTGGATTCAGCATGTGTTCTTTCATTTTGTGAAAATGATAGTCGCTCTGTGTGGAATATACTTAAGTATTTGAAGTGTATTATGTGCAGATGTTCCTAAACAGTGAAAAGAAGATGGTTTTTGCACAATTTTCTTTCAGATGACAAATGTTATAGACATTGTCACATCTGTAGTCAAATGTTTGATATGATTTATGTGAAAATATCCCTAAACAGCTACCTGTTGGCTTGATTAAGCACAATGCTCTTTCATTGTAAGAAAGTGATAGCTGTTCCATGTGGCATATACTGAAATGTTTGAAATGTCATATGTGAAGATGTTCCTTAAGAGCTACTTGCTAGGTGTTTTCAAGACAATGTTCTTTCAGTGAATGAATGTTGTAGATAGTCTATCACACCCGTAGCGAAATGCTGGATAAGTTTTATGAAGATGTCCCTAAGTAGCTACAAGCAAAATGGTTTCACAACAGTGTTCTTACAGACATTGAAGGTTATAGATATTCTGTCATGCCTGTAGTGAAATGTTTGATAAGACTTGCATGAACACTTACATGAAGATGTTTCTAAACAGCCACAAGCAAGCTTTTTCAACACAGTATTTCATTGAATGGATGTAATAATCATCACATTGTGGCTGCAGAGAAACGTTTGATAAGACACACACAAAATGTTCATAAATAGCATGTGCCAGCTGGTTGCATCACAATGTTGTTTAATTTAATGGAAGTGATCATCATTCTGTATAGCATATGATGTGTTTGAATAGCCTTATATAAAGATATTCCTAAAAACTTATGAGCAATCTGGTTTGACCAGAGTGTGTTCCTCAGTGAATGAATCTTACAGAGATTCTGTCAGAGCAGTAGTGACATGTTTGGTGTTTTGTATGAAGAAACCCTAAATGGCTTCCTGCAAGATGAGTTCAACACAGTGTTATTTCATTTTAAGAAAATGATAGTCATTCTGTTTGGCATAAACGGAAATATTAGAAAAGCCTTATATCAAGAGGTTCCTAATTAGCTACCAGCAATCTGGCTTCACAATAGTGTTCTTTCATTGAATGGATGTAATAGATACTTTGTAGTGAAATGTATGATAAGTCTCTTATGAAAAGGTTCCTAAACAGCTGCCTGCAATCTGGCTTCAGCACATTATATCATTGTCTCAAAGTGATATTCATTCAGTATGTCTTATATGGAAACGCTTGAAATGGTGAACATGAAGAAGTTTCTAAATATATACAAGCAAGATTGTTTCTCCACAGTTTTCTTTCAGTGACTGAATGTTATGTATAGTCTGTCACGACTATTGTAAAATGTTTGATAAGTCTTATGTAAAAACGTTCCTAGATAGCTATCTGTGAGCTCTATTTAGCACAGTGTTCTTTCATTGTAGGAAAATGATACCCATTCATTATGGCATATACTGAAATGTGAGAAATGTCTTAAATACAAATGTTCCTAATAATAGCTTCAAGATGCTTTCACCACAGAGTTCTTTCAGTGAAACAATATTGCAGATATTCTGTGACACTTGTAGTGAAGTGTTAGTTAAAACTTACTTGCAAGCTGGATTCAGCACAGTGTTTCTTTCATTGTTTGAAACTCATATTCAATCAGAACAGCAAATATTGAAATGGTTATAATGACTAATATGAAGATGATCCTTAATGGCTGCAAGTAAGATGGTTTCACCACAGTTTTCTCTCAGTGAACAAATGCTATATATATTCTGTCCCGCATGCAATGAAATGTTTGTTAAGTCTTATATGAACATGTTCCTAAACAGCTACCCGCAAACTGGGCTTAGAACAGTGTTCTCACACTGTTAGTAATTGATAGGTCATCTGTAGGGCATATGCTGAAATGTTTGAAATGTCTTATGTGAATATGCCCCTAAACAGCTGTAAGCACATTTGTTTCACCAGAGTCCCTTTAGTGTCTGAATCTTATGGATATTTTTCAAGTCTGTAGTGTAATTTTTTAAGTATTTTATGAAGTTCTTCCTAAACAGATACTAGGAAACAAGGGTTCAGCTCATCCTTCTTTCCTTGAGTGAATATTAAAATCATTCTGTCATGACCATAGCGCAATATTTGTTAAGACTTATAAAAAGATATTTCTAAAAGACAACTTTCCAGCTGGGTTCTTAACATTGTTCTTTCATTTTATGGAAGTGATAACCATTCTGGATGGAATACACTGAAACGTTTGAAAAGACTTGTATGAAGATACTCCTAAATAGCTACAAGCAATCTGGTTACACCACAGCGTTCTTTCATTTAATAAACTTTATATATAGTCTCCTATAGCTGTAGTGAAATGTTTTATATCATATATGAAAATGTTCCTACAGCTACCTGCAAGCTGGGATCAGCACACTGACTTTTCATTGTAATAAAGTGACAGTTACTTTGTACGGCATACACTGAAATGTCAGAAAAGACTTATATGAGTGTATTTCTAAAGAGATACAAGCAAGCTGGTTTCACAATAGTGATCTTTCATTGAATTAATGTAATAGATATTCTGTCGCACATGTTGTGAAATGTTCAATAAATCTTACATGAAAATGTTACTATAAGTCTACCTGAAAGCTGAGTTAAGTACAATGTTTTTTCATTTTAAGAAAGTATAGCTGTTCTCTATGGCTCATACTGAAATGCTACAAAAGACTTACATGAAGATGTTCCTTAAAAGCTACAAGGAAGTTGGTTTCACCACAGCATTCTTTCAATGAGTGAATGTTATAGATATTCCATCATGCCCGTAGTGAAATGTTTGATAGAACTTATTTGAAGATTCCCCTAAACAGCTGCAAGCAAGGTGTTTTCACCACAGTGTTCATTCAGAAAATGAATGTTATACGTATTTCTGTCATGCCTCAAGAGAACTATTTGATGTCTTATGTGAGAGTGTTCCTGAACAGCTACAAGCAAGCTTTTTCAACATAGTGTGGTTTCCTTGAATGAATGTTATGGATATCATGTTGCGGCTGTAGAGAAACGTTTGATAAGACATAAGTGAAATGCTCATAAAGAGCCACTGGTTTCATCAGAACGTTCTTTCTGGATATGGAAGTGATAGCCATTCTGTAGGCATAATGAAGTGTTTGAAGAGCCTTATACGAAGACATTCCCAAGGCGCCAGAAGTAATCTGGCTTCACCACAGTGTTCTTTCAGTGAACGAGTGTTATAGCTAGTCTGTCATGCCTGTAGTGAAATGTTTAATAAGTCTTATATGAAGAGGTTTCAAACAGCCGCCAGCAAGCCGGGTTTAGCACAGTGTCCTTTAACTGTAAGTAAGTGAGAGCCATTCTGTATGGCATATACTTAAATGTTAGAGAGGTCTTATATGAAGATGTTCCTAAATAGAATCCAACAAGATGTGTTCAGGACAGAATAATTTCATCATAAGATAGTGACAGCCGTTTAGTATGGCATATACTGAAATGCTGAAAAGGACTGAAATGAAGATCTTCCTTAACAGTAAAACCAAGCCACTTTCACCATAGTGTTCTTTCATTGAATGGATGTAATAGATATTCTGTCATGCCTGTAGTTAAATGTTCAATAGGTCTTACATAAAAATACTCCTAATAATCTACCTGAAAGCTATTAAACACAACCTTCTTTCCTTGTAAGAAGGGTATGGCCATGCTGTATGCCATATACTGAAATGCTTGAAAAGCTTTATACGAAGATGTTCCTCAACAGTTACAAGAAAACTGCTTTCATCCCTGTGTTCGTTCAATGAGTGAATGTTTAGAGATTCTGTCATTCCCGCAAAGGAATGTTTAATAAGTCTTACATGAAGATGTTTCTAAACAGCTACAAGGAAATTTTTTTAAATATAGCGTTATTACATTGAATAAACATTAAAGATATCCTGTCATGGCTGTAGGCAAATGTCTGATAAGACTTGAGCAAAATATTAATAAACAATTACTTGCAAGCTGGGTTCATCACAGTATTCTTTCCTGGCTATGGAGATGGTAGCCATTCTGTATGGCATAAAGTGATATGTTTGAAGAGCCTTCGATTTATATTCTTAAACAGCTAACAAGCAAGATGGTTTCTTCACAGTGTTCTTTCAGTGAATGAATGTTCTAGATATTGTCACATCTGTGGTGAAATATTTGATATATGATGTTCCTAAACAGCTACCTATAAACTGGATTCAGCATGTGTTCTTTCATTTTGTGAAAATGATAGTCGCTCTGTGTGGAATATACTTAAGTATTTGAAGTGTATTATGTGCAGATGTTCCTAAACAGTGAAAAGAAGATGGTTTTTGCACAATTTTCTTTCAGATGACAAATGTTATAGACATTGTCACATCTGTAGTCAAATGTTTGATATGATTTATGTGAAAATATCCCTAAACAGCTACCTGTTGGCTTGATTAAGCACAATGCTCTTTCATTGTAAGAAAGTGATAGCTGTTCCATGTGGCATATACTGAAATGTTTGAAATGTCATATGTGAAGATGTTCCTTAAGAGCTACTTGCTCGGTGTTTTCAAGACAATGTTCTTTCAGTGAATGAATGTTGTAGATAGTCTATCACACCCGTAGCGAAATGCTGGATAAGTTTTATGAAGATGTCCCTAAGTAGCTACAAGCAAAATGGTTTCACAACAGTGTTCTTACAGACATTGAAGGTTATAGATATTCTGTCATGCCTGTAGTGAAATGTTTGATAAGACTTGCATGAACACTTACATGAAGATGTTTCTAAACAGCCACAAGCAAGCTTTTTCAACACAGTATTTCATTGAATGGATGTAATAATCATCACATTGTGGCTGCAGAGAAACGTTTGATAAGACACACACAAAATGATCATAAATAGCATGTGCCAGCTGGTTGCATCACAATGTTGTTTAATTTAATGGAAGTGATCATCATTCTGTATAGCATATGATGTGTTTGAATAGCCTTATATAAAGATATTCCTAAAAACTTATGAGCAATCTGGTTTGACCAGAGTGTGTTCCTCAGTGAATGAATCTTACAGAGATTCTGTCAGAGCAGTAGTGACATGTTTGGTGTTTTGTATGAAGAAACCCTAAATGGCTTCCTGCAAGATGAGTTCAACACAGTGTTATTTCATTTTAAGAAAATGATAGTCATTCTGTTTGGCATAAACGGAAATATTAGAAAAGCCTTATATCAAGAGGTTCCTAATTAGCTACCAGCAATCTGGCTTCACAATAGTGTTCTTTCATTGAATGGATGTAATAGATACTTTGTAGTGAAATGTATGATAAGTCTCTTATGAAAAGGTTCCTAAACAGCTGCCTGCAATCTGGCTTCAGCACATTATATCATTGTCTCAAAGTGATATTCATTCAGTATGTCTTATATGGAAACGCTTGAAATGGTGAACATGAAGAAGTTTCTAAATATATACAAGCAAGATTGTTTCTCCACAGTTTTCTTTCAGTGACTGAATGTTATGTATAGTCTGTCACGACTATTGTAAAATGTTTGATAAGTCTTATGTAGAAACGTTCCTAGATAGCTATCTGTGAGCTCTATTTAGCACAGTGTTCTTTCATTGTAGGAAAATGATACCCATTCATTATGGCATATACTGAAATGTGAGAAATGTCTTAAATACAAATGTTCCTAATAATAGCTTCAAGATGCTTTCACCACAGAGTTCTTTCAGTGAAACAATATTGCAGATATTCTGTGACACTTGTAGTGAAGTGTTAGTTAAAACTTACTTGCAAGCTGGATTCAGCACAGTGTTTCTTTCATTGTTTGAAACTCATATTCAATCAGAACAGCAAATATTGAAATGGTTATAATGACTAATATGAAGATGATCCTTAATGGCTGCAAGTAAGATGGTTTCACCACAGTTTTCTCTCAGTGAACAAATGCTATATATATTCTGTCCTGCATGCAATGAAATGTTTGTTAAGTCTTATATGAACATGTTCCTAAACAGCTACCCGCAAACTGGGCTTAGAACAGTGTTCTCACACTGTTAGTAATTGATAGGTCATCTGTAGGGCATATGCTGAAATGTTTGAAATGTCTTATGTGAATATGCCCCTAAACAGCTGTAAGCACATTTGTTTCACCAGAGTCCCTTTAGTGTCTGAATCTTATGGATATTTTTCAAGTCTGTAGTGTAATTTTTTAAGTATTTTATGAAGTTCTTCCTAAACAGATACTAGGAAACAAGGGTTCAGCTCATCCTTCTTTCCTTGAGTGAATATTAAAATCATTCTGTCATGACCATAGCGCAATATTTGTTAAGACTTATAAAAAGATATTTCTAAAAGACAACTTTCCAGCTGGGTTCTTAACATTGTTCTTTCATTTTATGGAAGTGATAACCATTCTGGATGGAATACACTGAAACGTTTGAAAAGACTTGTATGAAGATACTCCTAAATAGCTACAAGCAATCTGGTTACACCACAGCGTTCTTTCATTTAATAAACTTTATATATAGTCTCCTATAGCTGTAGTGAAATGTTTTATATCATATATGAAAATGTTCCTACAGCTACCTGCAAGCTGGGATCAGCACACTGACTTTTCATTGTAATAAAGTGATAGTTACTTTGTACGGCATACACTGAAATGTCAGAAAAGACTTATATGAGTGTATTTCTAAAGAGATACAAGCAAGCTGGTTTCACAATAGTGATCTTTCATTGAATTAATGTAATAGATATTCTGTCGCACATGTTGTGAAATGTTCAATAAATCTTACATGAAAATGTTACTATAAGTCTACCTGAAAGCTGAGTTAAGTACAATGTTTTTTCATTTTAAGAAAGTATAGCTGTTCTCTATGGCTCATACTGAAATGCTACAAAAGACTTACATGAAGATGTTCCTTAAAAGCTACAAGGAAGTTGGTTTCACCACAGCATTCTTTCAATGAGTGAATGTTATAGATATTCCATCATGCCCGTAGTGAAATGTTTGATAGGACTTATTTGAAGATTCCCCTAAACAGCTGCAAGCAAGGTGTTTTCACCACAGTGTTCATTCAGAAAATGAATGTTATACGTATTTCTGTCATGCCTCAAGAGAACTATTTGATGTCTTATGTGAGAGTGTTCCTGAACAGCTACAAGCAAGCTTTTTCAACATAGTGTGGTTTCCTTGAATGAATGTTATGGATATCATGTTGCGGCTGTAGAGAAACGTTTGATAAGACATAAATGAAATGCTCATAAAGAGCCACTGGTTTCATCAGAACGTTCTTTCTGGATATGGAAGTGATAGCCATTCTGTAGGCATAATGAAGTGTTTGAAGAGCCTTATACGAAGACATTCCCAAGGCGCCAGAAGTAATCTGGCTTCACCACAGTGTTCTTTCAGTGAACGAGTGTTATAGCTAGTCTGTCATGCCTGTAGTGAAATGTTTAATAAGTCTTATATGAAGAGGTTTCAAACAGCCGCCAGCAAGCCGGGTTTAGCACAGTGTCCTTTAACTGTAAGTAAGTGAGAGCCATTCTGTATGGCATATACTTAAATGTTAGAGAGGTCTTATATGAAGATGTTCCTAAATAGAATCCAACAAGATGTGTTCAGGACAGAATAATTTCATCATAAGATAGTGACAGCCGTTTAGTATGGCATATACTGAAATGCTGAAAAGGACTGAAATGAAGATCTTCCTTAACAGTAAAACCAAGCCACTTTCACCATAGTGTTCTTTCATTGAATGGATGTAATAGATATTCTGTCATGCCTGTAGTTAAATGTTCAATAGGTCTTACATAAAAATACTCCTAATAATCTACCTGAAAGCTATTAAACACAACCTTCTTTCCTTGTAAGAAGGGTATGGCCATGCTGTATGCCATATACTGAAATGCTTGAAAAGCTTTATACGAAGATGTTCCTCAACAGTTACAAGAAAACTGCTTTCATCCCTGTGTTCGTTCAATGAGTGAATGTTTAGAGATTCTGTCATTCCCGCAAAGGAATGTTTAATAAGTCTTACATGAAGATGTTTCTAAACAGCTACAAGGAAATTTTTTTAAATATAGCGTTATTACATTGAATAAACATTAAAGATATCCTGTCATGGCTGTAGGCAAATGTCTGATAAGACTTGAGCAAAATATTAATAAACAATTACTTGCAAGCTGGGTTCATCACAGTATTCTTTCCTGGCTATGGAGATGGTAGCCATTCTGTATGGCATAAAGTGATATGTTTGAAGAGCCTTCGATTTATATTCTTAAACAGCTAACAAGCAAGATGGTTTCTTCACAGTGTTCTTTCAGTGAATGAATGTTCTAGATATTGTCACATCTGTGGTGAAATATTTGATATATGATGTTCCTAAACAGCTACCTATAAACTGGATTCAGCATGTGTTCTTTCATTTTGTGAAAATGATAGTCGCTCTGTGTGGAATATACTTAAGTATTTGAAGTGTATTATGTGCAGATGTTCCTAAACAGTGAAAAGAAGATGGTTTTTGCACAATTTTCTTTCAGATGACAAATGTTATAGACATTGTCACATCTGTAGTCAAATGTTTGATATGATTTATGTGAAAATATCCCTAAACAGCTACCTGTTGGCTTGATTAAGCACAATGCTCTTTCATTGTAAGAAAGTGATAGCTGTTCCATGTGGCATATACTGAAATGTTTGAAATGTCATATGTGAAGATGTTCCTTAAGAGCTACTTGCTAGGTGTTTTCAAGACAATGTTCTTTCAGTGAATGAATGTTGTAGATAGTCTATCACACCCGTAGCGAAATGCTGGATAAGTTTTATGAAGATGTCCCTAAGTAGCTACAAGCAAAATGGTTTCACAACAGTGTTCTTACAGACATTGAAGGTTATAGATATTCTGTCATGCCTGTAGTGAAATGTTTGATAAGACTTGCATGAACACTTACATGAAGATGTTTCTAAACAGCCACAAGCAAGCTTTTTCAACACAGTATTTCATTGAATGGATGTAATAATCATCACATTGTGGCTGCAGAGAAACGTTTGATAAGACACGCACAAAATGTTCATAAATAGCATGTGCCAGCTGGTTGCATCACAATGTTGTTTAATTTAATGGAAGTGATCATCATTCTGTATAGCATATGATGTGTTTGAATAGCCTTATATAAAGATATTCCTAAAAACTTATGAGCAATCTGGTTTGACCAGAGTGTGTTCCTCAGTGAATGAATCTTACAGAGATTCTGTCAGAGCAGTAGTGACATGTTTGGTGTTTTGTATGAAGAAACCCTAAATGGCTTCCTGCAAGATGAGTTCAACACAGTGTTATTTCATTTTAAGAAAATGATAGTCATTCTGTTTGGCATAAACTGAAATATTAGAAAAGCCTTATATCAAGAGGTTCCTAATTAGCTACCAGCAATCTGGCTTCACAATAGTGTTCTTTCATTGAATGGATGTAATAGATACTTTGTAGTGAAATGTATGATAAGTCTCTTATGAAAAGGTTCCTAAACAGCTGCCTGCAATCTGGCTTCAGCACATTATATCATTGTCTCAAAGTGATATTCATTCAGTATGTCTTATATGGAAACGCTTGAAATGGTGAACATGAAGAAGTTTCTAAATATATACAAGCAAGATTGTTTCTCCACAGTTTTCTTTCAGTGACTGAATGTTATGTATAGTCTGTCACGACTATTGTAAAATGTTTGATGAGTCTTATGTAGAAACGTTCCTAGATAGCTATCTGTGAGCTCTATTTAGCACAGTGTTCTTTCATTGTAGGAAAATGATACCCATTCATTATGGCATATACTGAAATGTGAGAAATGTCTTAAATACAAATGTTCCTAATAATAGCTTCAAGATGCTTTCACCACAGAGTTCTTTCAGTGAAACAATATTGCAGATATTCTGTGACACTTGTAGTGAAGTGTTAGTTAAAACTTACTTGCAAGCTGGATTCAGCACAGTGTTTCTTTCATTGTTTGAAACTCATATTCAATCAGAACAGCAAATATTGAAATGGTTATAATGACTAATATGAAGATGATCCTTAATGGCTGCAAGTAAGATGGTTTCACCACAGTTTTCTCTCAGTGAACAAATGCTATATATATTCTGTCCCGCATGCAATGAAATGTTTGTTAAGTCTTATATGAACATGTTCCTAAACAGCTACCCGCAAACTGGGCTTAGAACAGTGTTCTCACACTGTTAGTAATTGATAGGTCATCTGTAGGGCATATGCTGAAATGTTTGAAATGTCTTATGTGAATATGCCCCTAAACAGCTGTAAGCACATTTGTTTCACCAGAGTCCCTTTAGTGTCTGAATCTTATGGATATTTTTCAAGTCTGTAGTGTAATTTTTTAAGTATTTTATGAAGTTCTTCCTAAACAGATACTAGGAAACAAGGGTTCAGCTCATCCTTCTTTCCTTGAGTGAATATTAAAATCATTCTGTCATGACCATAGCGCAATATTTGTTAAGACTTATAAAAAGATATTTCTAAAAGACAACTTTCCAGCTGGGTTCTTAACATTGTTCTTTCATTTTATGGAAGTGATAACCATTCTGGATGGAATACACTGAAACGTTTGAAAAGACTTGTATGAAGATACTCCTAAATAGCTACAAGCAATCTGGTTACACCACAGCGTTCTTTCATTTAATAAACTTTATATATAGTCTCCTATAGCTGTAGTGAAATGTTTTATATCATATATGAAAATGTTCCTACAGCTACCTGCAAGCTGGGATCAGCACACTGACTTTTCATTGTAATAAAGTGATAGTTACTTTGTACGGCATACACTGAAATGTCAGAAAAGACTTATATGAGTGTATTTCTAAAGAGATACAAGCAAGCTGGTTTCACAATAGTGATCTTTCATTGAATTAATGTAATAGATATTCTGTCGCACATGTTGTGAAATGTTCAATAAATCTTACATGAAAATGTTACTATAAGTCTACCTGAAAGCTGAGTTAAGTACAATGTTTTTTCATTTTAAGAAAGTATAGCTGTTCTCTATGGCTCATACTGAAATGCTACAAAAGACTTACATGAAGATGTTCCTTAAAAGCTACAAGGAAGTTGGTTTCACCACAGCATTCTTTCAATGAGTGAATGTTATAGATATTCCATCATGCCCGTAGTGAAATGTTTGATAGGACTTATTTGAAGATTCCCCTAAACAGCTGCAAGCAAGGTGTTTTCACCACAGTGTTCATTCAGAAAATGAATGTTATACGTATTTCTGTCATGCCTCAAGAGAACTATTTGATGTCTTATGTGAGAGTGTTCCTGAACAGCTACAAGCAAGCTTTTTCAACATAGTGTGGTTTCCTTGAATGAATGTTATGGATATCATGTTGCGGCTGTAGAGAAACGTTTGATAAGACATAAATGAAATGCTCATAAAGAGCCACTGGTTTCATCAGAACGTTCTTTCTGGATATGGAAGTGATAGCCATTCTGTAGGCATAATGAAGTGTTTGAAGAGCCTTATACGAAGACATTCCCAAGGCGCCAGAAGTAATCTGGCTTCACCACAGTGTTCTTTCAGTGAACGAGTGTTATAGCTAGTCTGTCATGCCTGTAGTGAAATGTTTAATAAGTCTTATATGAAGAGGTTTCAAACAGCCGCCAGCAAGCCGGGTTTAGCACAGTGTCCTTTAACTGTAAGTAAGTGAGAGCCATTCTGTATGGCATATACTTAAATGTTAGAGAGGTCTTATATGAAGATGTTCCTAAATAGAATCCAACAAGATGTGTTCAGGACAGAATAATTTCATCATAAGATAGTGACAGCCGTTTAGTATGGCATATACTGAAATGCTGAAAAGGACTGAAATGAAGATCTTCCTTAACAGTAAAACCAAGCCACTTTCACCATAGTGTTCTTTCATTGAATGGATGTAATAGATATTCTGTCATGCCTGTAGTTAAATGTTCAATAGGTCTTACATAAAAATACTCCTAATAATCTACCTGAAAGCTATTAAACACAACCTTCTTTCCTTGTAAGAAGGGTATGGCCATGCTGTATGCCATATACTGAAATGCTTGAAAAGCTTTATACGAAGATGTTCCTCAACAGTTACAAGAAAACTGCTTTCATCCCTGTGTTCGTTCAATGAGTGAATGTTTAGAGATTCTGTCATTCCTGCAAAGGAATGTTTAATAAGTCTTACATGAAGATGTTTCTAAACAGCTACAAGGAAATTTTTTTAAATATAGCGTTATTACATTGAATAAACATTAAAGATATCCTGTCATGGCTGTAGGCAAATGTCTGATAAGACTTGAGCAAAATATTAATAAACAATTACTTGCAAGCTGGGTTCATCACAGTATTCTTTCCTGGCTATGGAGATGGTAGCCATTCTGTATGGCATAAAGTGATATGTTTGAAGAGCCTTCGATTTATATTCTTAAACAGCTAACAAGCAAGATGGTTTCTTCACAGTGTTCTTTCAGTGAATGAATGTTCTAGATATTGTCACATCTGTGGTGAAATATTTGATATATGATGTTCCTAAACAGCTACCTATAAACTGGATTCAGCATGTGTTCTTTCATTTTGTGAAAATGATAGTCGCTCTGTGTGGAATATACTTAAGTATTTGAAGTGTATTATGTGCAGATGTTCCTAAACAGTGAAAAGAAGATGGTTTTTGCACAATTTTCTTTCAGATGACAAATGTTATAGACATTGTCACATCTGTAGTCAAATGTTTGATATGATTTATGTGAAAATATCCCTAAACAGCTACCTGTTGGCTTGATTAAGCACAATGCTCTTTCATTGTAAGAAAGTGATAGCTGTTCCATGTGGCATATACTGAAATGTTTGAAATGTCATATGTGAAGATGTTCCTTAAGAGCTACTTGCTAGGTGTTTTCAAGACAATGTTCTTTCAGTGAATGAATGTTGTAGATAGTCTATCACACCCGTAGCGAAATGCTGGATAAGTTTTATGAAGATGTCCCTAAGTAGCTACAAGCAAAATGGTTTCACAACAGTGTTCTTACAGACATTGAAGGTTATAGATATTCTGTCATGCCTGTAGTGAAATGTTTGATAAGACTTGCATGAACACTTACATGAAGATGTTTCTAAACAGCCACAAGCAAGCTTTTTCAACACAGTATTTCATTGAATGGATGTAATAATCATCACATTGTGGCTGCAGAGAAACGTTTGATAAGACACACACAAAATGTTCATAAATAGCATGTGCCAGCTGGTTGCATCACAATGTTGTTTAATTTAATGGAAGTGATCATCATTCTGTATAGCATATGATGTGTTTGAATAGCCTTATATAAAGATATTCCTAAAAACTTATGAGCAATCTGGTTTGACCAGAGTGTGTTCCTCAGTGAATGAATCTTACAGAGATTCTGTCAGAGCAGTAGTGACATGTTTGGTGTTTTGTATGAAGAAACCCTAAATGGCTTCCTGCAAGATGAGTTCAACACAGTGTTATTTCATTTTAAGAAAATGATAGTCATTCTGTTTGGCATAAACTGAAATATTAGAAAAGCCTTATATCAAGAGGTTCCTAATTAGCTACCAGCAATCTGGCTTCACAATAGTGTTCTTTCATTGAATGGATGTAATAGATACTTTGTAGTGAAATGTATGATAAGTCTCTTATGAAAAGGTTCCTAAACAGCTGCCTGCAATCTGGCTTCAGCACATTATATCATTGTCTCAAAGTGATATTCATTCAGTATGTCTTATATGGAAACGCTTGAAATGGTGAACATGAAGAAGTTTCTAAATATATACAAGCAAGATTGTTTCTCCACAGTTTTCTTTCAGTGACTGAATGTTATGTATAGTCTGTCACGACTATTGTAAAATGTTTGATGAGTCTTATGTAGAAACGTTCCTAGATAGCTATCTGTGAGCTCTATTTAGCACAGTGTTCTTTCATTGTAGGAAAATGATACCCATTCATTATGGCATATACTGAAATGTGAGAAATGTCTTAAATACAAATGTTCCTAATAATAGCTTCAAGATGCTTTCACCACAGAGTTCTTTCAGTGAAACAATATTGCAGATATTCTGTGACACTTGTAGTGAAGTGTTAGTTAAAACTTACTTGCAAGCTGGATTCAGCACAGTGTTTCTTTCATTGTTTGAAACTCATATTCAATCAGAACAGCAAATATTGAAATGGTTATAATGACTAATATGAAGATGATCCTTAATGGCTGCAAGTAAGATGGTTTCACCACAGTTTTCTCTCAGTGAACAAATGCTATATATATTCTGTCCCGCATGCAATGAAATGTTTGTTAAGTCTTATATGAACATGTTCCTAAACAGCTACCCGCAAACTGGGCTTAGAACAGTGTTCTCACACTGTTAGTAATTGATAGGTCATCTGTAGGGCATATGCTGAAATGTTTGAAATGTCTTATGTGAATATGCCCCTAAACAGCTGTAAGCACATTTGTTTCACCAGAGTCCCTTTAGTGTCTGAATCTTATGGATATTTTTCAAGTCTGTAGTGTAATTTTTTAAGTATTTTATGAAGTTCTTCCTAAACAGATACTAGGAAACAAGGGTTCAGCTCATCCTTCTTTCCTTGAGTGAATATTAAAATCATTCTGTCATGACCATAGCGCAATATTTGTTAAGACTTATAAAAAGATATTTCTAAAAGACAACTTTCCAGCTGGGTTCTTAACATTGTTCTTTCATTTTATGGAAGTGATAACCATTCTGGATGGAATACACTGAAACGTTTGAAAAGACTTGTATGAAGATACTCCTAAATAGCTACAAGCAATCTGGTTACACCACAGCGTTCTTTCATTTAATAAACTTTATATATAGTCTCCTATAGCTGTAGTGAAATGTTTTATATCATATATGAAAATGTTCCTACAGCTACCTGCAAGCTTGGATCAGCACACTGACTTTTCATTGTAATAAAGTGATAGTTACTTTGTACGGCATACACTGAAATGTCAGAAAAGACTTATATGAGTGTATTTCTAAAGAGATACAAGCAAGCTGGTTTCACAATAGTGATCTTTCATTGAATTAATGTAATAGATATTCTGTCGCACATGTTGTGAAATGTTCAATAAATCTTACATGAAAATGTTACTATAAGTCTACCTGAAAGCTGAGTTAAGTACAATGTTTTTTCATTTTAAGAAAGTATAGCTGTTCTCTATGGCTCATACTGAAATGCTACAAAAGACTTACATGAAGATGTTCCTTAAAAGCTACAAGGAAGTTGGTTTCACCACAGCATTCTTTCAATGAGTGAATGTTATAGATATTCCATCATGCCCGTAGTGAAATGTTTGATAGGACTTATTTGAAGATTCCCCTAAACAGCTGCAAGCAAGGTGTTTTCACCACAGTGTTCATTCAGAAAATGAATGTTATACGTATTTCTGTCATGCCTCAAGAGAACTATTTGATGTCTTATGTGAGAGTGTTCCTGAACAGCTACAAGCAAGCTTTTTCAACATAGTGTGGTTTCCTTGAATGAATGTTATGGATATCATGTTGCGGCTGTAGAGAAACGTTTGATAAGACATAAATGAAATGCTCATAAAGAGCCACTGGTTTCATCAGAACGTTCTTTCTGGATATGGAAGTGATAGCCATTCTGTAGGCATAATGAAGTGTTTGAAGAGCCTTATACGAAGACATTCCCAAGGCGCCAGAAGTAATCTGGCTTCACCACAGTGTTCTTTCAGTGAACGAGTGTTATAGCTAGTCTGTCATGCCTGTAGTGAAATGTTTAATAAGTCTTATATGAAGAGGTTTCAAACAGCCGCCAGCAAGCCGGGTTTAGCACAGTGTCCTTTAACTGTAAGTAAGTGAGAGCCATTCTGTATGGCATATACTTAAATGTTAGAGAGGTCTTATATGAAGATGTTCCTAAATAGAATCCAACAAGATGTGTTCAGGACAGAATAATTTCATCATAAGATAGTGACAGCCGTTTAGTATGGCATATACTGAAATGCTGAAAAGGACTGAAATGAAGATCTTCCTTAACAGTAAAACCAAGCCACTTTCACCATAGTGTTCTTTCATTGAATGGATGTAATAGATATTCTGTCATGCCTGTAGTTAAATGTTCAATAGGTCTTACATAAAAATACTCCTAATAATCTACCTGAAAGCTATTAAACACAACCTTCTTTCCTTGTAAGAAGGGTATGGCCATGCTGTATGCCATATACTGAAATGCTTGAAAAGCTTTATACGAAGATGTTCCTCAACAGTTACAAGAAAACTGCTTTCATCCCTGTGTTCGTTCAATGAGTGAATGTTTAGAGATTCTGTCATTCCCGCAAAGGAATGTTTAATAAGTCTTACATGAAGATGTTTCTAAACAGCTACAAGGAAATTTTTTTAAATATAGCGTTATTACATTGAATAAACATTAAAGATATCCTGTCATGGCTGTAGGCAAATGTCTGATAAGACTTGAGCAAAATATTAATAAACAATTACTTGCAAGCTGGGTTCATCACAGTATTCTTTCCTGGCTATGGAGATGGTAGCCATTCTGTATGGCATAAAGTGATATGTTTGAAGAGCCTTCGATTTATATTCTTAAACAGCTAACAAGCAAGATGGTTTCTTCACAGTGTTCTTTCAGTGAATGAATGTTCTAGATATTGTCACATCTGTGGTGAAATATTTGATATATGATGTTCCTAAACAGCTACCTATAAACTGGATTCAGCATGTGTTCTTTCATTTTGTGAAAATGATAGTCGCTCTGTGTGGAATATACTTAAGTATTTGAAGTGTATTATGTGCAGATGTTCCTAAACAGTGAAAAGAAGATGGTTTTTGCACAATTTTCTTTCAGATGACAAATGTTATAGACATTGTCACATCTGTAGTCAAATGTTTGATATGATTTATGTGAAAATATCCCTAAACAGCTACCTGTTGGCTTGATTAAGCACAATGCTCTTTCATTGTAAGAAAGTGATAGCTGTTCCATGTGGCATATACTGAAATGTTTGAAATGTCATATGTGAAGATGTTCCTTAAGAGCTACTTGCTCGGTGTTTTCAAGACAATGTTCTTTCAGTGAATGAATGTTGTAGATAGTCTATCACACCCGTAGCGAAATGCTGGATAAGTTTTATGAAGATGTCCCTAAGTAGCTACAAGCAAAATGGTTTCACAACAGTGTTCTTACAGACATTGAAGGTTATAGATATTCTGTCATGCCTGTAGTGAAATGTTTGATAAGACTTGCATGAACACTTACATGAAGATGTTTCTAAACAGCCACAAGCAAGCTTTTTCAACACAGTATTTCATTGAATGGATGTAATAATCATCACATTGTGGCTGCAGAGAAACGTTTGATAAGACACACACAAAATGTTCATAAATAGCATGTGCCAGCTGGTTGCATCACAATGTTGTTTAATTTAATGGAAGTGATCATCATTCTGTATAGCATATGATGTGTTTGAATAGCCTTATATAAAGATATTCCTAAAAACTTATGAGCAATCTGGTTTGACCAGAGTGTGTTCCTCAGTGAATGAATCTTACAGAGATTCTGTCAGAGCAGTAGTGACATGTTTGGTGTTTTGTATGAAGAAACCCTAAATGGCTTCCTGCAAGATGAGTTCAACACAGTGTTATTTCATTTTAAGAAAATGATAGTCATTCTGTTTGGCATAAACTGAAATATTAGAAAAGCCTTATATCAAGAGGTTCCTAATTAGCTACCAGCAATCTGGCTTCACAATAGTGTTCTTTCATTGAATGGATGTAATAGATACTTTGTAGTGAAATGTATGATAAGTCTCTTATGAAAAGGTTCCTAAACAGCTGCCTGCAATCTGGCTTCAGCACATTATATCATTGTCTCAAAGTGATATTCATTCAGTATGTCTTATATGGAAACGCTTGAAATGGTGAACATGAAGAAGTTTCTAAATATATACAAGCAAGATTGTTTCTCCACAGTTTTCTTTCAGTGACTGAATGTTATGTATAGTCTGTCACGACTATTGTAAAATGTTTGATAAGTCTTATGTAGAAACGTTCCTAGATAGCTATCTGTGAGCTCTATTTAGCACAGTGTTCTTTCATTGTAGGAAAATGATACCCATTCATTATGGCATATACTGAAATGTGAGAAATGTCTTAAATACAAATGTTCCTAATAATAGCTTCAAGATGCTTTCACCACAGAGTTCTTTCAGTGAAACAATATTGCAGATATTCTGTGACACTTGTAGTGAAGTGTTAGTTAAAACTTACTTGCAAGCTGGATTCAGCACAGTGTTTCTTTCATTGTTTGAAACTCATATTCAATCAGAACAGCAAATATTGAAATGGTTATAATGACTAATATGAAGATGATCCTTAATGGCTGCAAGTAAGATGGTTTCACCACAGTTTTCTCTCAGTGAACAAATGCTATATATATTCTGTCCCGCATGCAATGAAATGTTTGTTAAGTCTTATATGAACATGTTCCTAAACAGCTACCCGCAAACTGGGCTTAGAACAGTGTTCTCACACTGTTAGTAATTGATAGGTCATCTGTAGGGCATATGCTGAAATGTTTGAAATGTCTTATGTGAATATGCCCCTAAACAGCTGTAAGCACATTTGTTTCACCAGAGTCCCTTTAGTGTCTGAATCTTATGGATATTTTTCAAGTCTGTAGTGTAATTTTTTAAGTATTTTATGAAGTTCTTCCTAAACAGATACTAGGAAACAAGGGTTCAGCTCATCCTTCTTTCCTTGAGTGAATATTAAAATCATTCTGTCATGACCATAGCGCAATATTTGTTAAGACTTATAAAAAGATATTTCTAAAAGACAACTTTCCAGCTGGGTTCTTAACATTGTTCTTTCATTTTATGGAAGTGATAACCATTCTGGATGGAATACACTGAAACGTTTGAAAAGACTTGTATGAAGATACTCCTAAATAGCTACAAGCAATCTGGTTACACCACAGCGTTCTTTCATTTAATAAACTTTATATATAGTCTCCTATAGCTGTAGTGAAATGTTTTATATCATATATGAAAATGTTCCTACAGCTACCTGCAAGCTGGGATCAGCACACTGACTTTTCATTGTAATAAAGTGACAGTTACTTTGTACGGCATACACTGAAATGTCAGAAAAGACTTATATGAGTGTATTTCTAAAGAGATACAAGCAAGCTGGTTTCACAATAGTGATCTTTCATTGAATTAATGTAATAGATATTCTGTCGCACATGTTGTGAAATGTTCAATAAATCTTACATGAAAATGTTACTATAAGTCTACCTGAAAGCTGAGTTAAGTACAATGTTTTTTCATTTTCAGAAAGTATAGCTGTTCTCTATGGCTCATACTGAAATGCTACAAAAGACTTACATGAAGATGTTCCTTAAAAGCTACAAGGAAGTTGGTTTCACCACAGCATTCTTTCAATGAGTGAATGTTATAGATATTCCATCATGCCCGTAGTGAAATGTTTGATAGGACTTATTTGAAGATTCCCCTAAACAGCTGCAAGCAAGGTGTTTTCACCACAGTGTTCATTCAGAAAATGAATGTTATACGTATTTCTGTCATGCCTCAAGAGAACTATTTGATGTCTTATGTGAGAGTGTTCCTGAACAGCTACAAGCAAGCTTTTTCAACATAGTGTGGTTTCCTTGAATGAATGTTATGGATATCATGTTGCGGCTGTAGAGAAACGTTTGATAAGACATAAATGAAATGCTCATAAAGAGCCACTGGTTTCATCAGAACGTTCTTTCTGGATATGGAAGTGATAGCCATTCTGTAGGCATAATGAAGTGTTTGAAGAGCCTTATACGAAGACATTCCCAAGGCGCCAGAAGTAATCTGGCTTCACCACAGTGTTCTTTCAGTGAACGAGTGTTATAGCTAGTCTGTCATGCCTGTAGTGAAATGTTTAATAAGTCTTATATGAAGAGGTTTCAAACAGCCGCCAGCAAGCCGGGTTTAGCACAGTGTCCTTTAACTGTAAGTAAGTGAGAGCCATTCTGTATGGCATATACTTAAATGTTAGAGAGGTCTTATATGAAGATGTTCCTAAATAGAATCCAACAAGATGTGTTCAGGACAGAATAATTTCATCATAAGATAGTGACAGCCGTTTAGTATGGCATATACTGAAATGCTGAAAAGGACTGAAATGAAGATCTTCCTTAACAGTAAAACCAAGCCACTTTCACCATAGTGTTCTTTCATTGAATGGATGTAATAGATATTCTGTCATGCCTGTAGTTAAATGTTCAATAGGTCTTACATAAAAATACTCCTAATAATCTACCTGAAAGCTATTAAACACAACCTTCTTTCCTTGTAAGAAGGGTATGGCCATGCTGTATGCCATATACTGAAATGCTTGAAAAGCTTTATACGAAGATGTTCCTCAACAGTTACAAGAAAACTGCTTTCATCCCTGTGTTCGTTCAATGAGTGAATGTTTAGAGATTCTGTCATTCCCGCAAAGGAATGTTTAATAAGTCTTACATGAAGATGTTTCTAAACAGCTACAAGGAAATTTTTTTAAATATAGCGTTATTACATTGAATAAACATTAAAGATATCCTGTCATGGCTGTAGGCAAATGTCTGATAAGACTTGAGCAAAATATTAATAAACAATTACTTGCAAGCTGGGTTCATCACAGTATTCTTTCCTGGCTATGGAGATGGTAGCCATTCTGTATGGCATAAAGTGATATGTTTGAAGAGCCTTCGATTTATATTCTTAAACAGCTAACAAGCAAGATGGTTTCTTCACAGTGTTCTTTCAGTGAATGAATGTTCTAGATATTGTCACATCTGTGGTGAAATATTTGATATATGATGTTCCTAAACAGCTACCTATAAACTGGATTCAGCATGTGTTCTTTCATTTTGTGAAAATGATAGTCGCTCTGTGTGGAATATACTTAAGTATTTGAAGTGTATTATGTGCAGATGTTCCTAAACAGTGAAAAGAAGATGGTTTTTGCACAATTTTCTTTCAGATGACAAATGTTATAGACATTGTCACATCTGTAGTCAAATGTTTGATATGATTTATGTGAAAATATCCCTAAACAGCTACCTGTTGGCTTGATTAAGCACAATGCTCTTTCATTGTAAGAAAGTGATAGCTGTTCCATGTGGCATATACTGAAATGTTTGAAATGTCATATGTGAAGATGTTCCTTAAGAGCTACTTGCTAGGTGTTTTCAAGACAATGTTCTTTCAGTGAATGAATGTTGTAGATAGTCTATCACACCCGTAGCGAAATGCTGGATAAGTTTTATGAAGATGTCCCTAAGTAGCTACAAGCAAAATGGTTTCACAACAGTGTTCTTACAGACATTGAAGGTTATAGATATTCTGTCATGCCTGTAGTGAAATGTTTGATAAGACTTGCATGAACACTTACATGAAGATGTTTCTAAACAGCCACAAGCAAGCTTTTTCAACACAGTATTTCATTGAATGGATGTAATAATCATCACATTGTGGCTGCAGAGAAACGTTTGATAAGACACACACAAAATGTTCATAAATAGCATGTGCCAGCTGGTTGCATCACAATGTTGTTTAATTTAATGGAAGTGATCATCATTCTGTATAGCATATGATGTGTTTGAATAGCCTTATATAAAGATATTCCTAAAAACTTATGAGCAATCTGGTTTGACCAGAGTGTGTTCCTCAGTGAATGAATCTTACAGAGATTCTGTCAGAGCAGTAGTGACATGTTTGGTGTTTTGTATGAAGAAACCCTAAATGGCTTCCTGCAAGATGAGTTCAACACAGTGTTATTTCATTTTAAGAAAATGATAGTCATTCTGTTTGGCATAAACGGAAATATTAGAAAAGCCTTATATCAAGAGGTTCCTAATTAGCTACCAGCAATCTGGCTTCACAATAGTGTTCTTTCATTGAATGGATGTAATAGATACTTTGTAGTGAAATGTATGATAAGTCTCTTATGAAAAGGTTCCTAAACAGCTGCCTGCAATCTGGCTTCAGCACATTATATCATTGTCTCAAAGTGATATTCATTCAGTATGTCTTATATGGAAACGCTTGAAATGGTGAACATGAAGAAGTTTCTAAATATATACAAGCAAGATTGTTTCTCCACAGTTTTCTTTCAGTGACTGAATGTTATGTATAGTCTGTCACGACTATTGTAAAATGTTTGATAAGTCTTATGTAGAAACGTTCCTAGATAGCTATCTGTGAGCTCTATTTAGCACAGTGTTCTTTCATTGTAGGAAAATGATACCCATTCATTATGGCATATACTGAAATGTGAGAAATGTCTTAAATACAAATGTTCCTAATAATAGCTTCAAGATGCTTTCACCACAGAGTTCTTTCAGTGAAACAATATTGCAGATATTCTGTGACACTTGTAGTGAAGTGTTAGTTAAAACTTACTTGCAAGCTGGATTCAGCACAGTGTTTCTTTCATTGTTTGAAACTCATATTCAATCAGAACAGCAAATATTGAAATGGTTATAATGACTAATATGAAGATGATCCTTAATGGCTGCAAGTAAGATGGTTTCACCACAGTTTTCTCTCAGTGAACAAATGCTATATATATTCTGTCCCGCATGCAATGAAATGTTTGTTAAGTCTTATATGAACATGTTCCTAAACAGCTACCCGCAAACTGGGCTTAGAACAGTGTTCTCACACTGTTAGTAATTGATAGGTCATCTGTAGGGCATATGCTGAAATGTTTGAAATGTCTTATGTGAATATGCCCCTAAACAGCTGTAAGCACATTTGTTTCACCAGAGTCCCTTTAGTGTCTGAATCTTATGGATATTTTTCAAGTCTGTAGTGTAATTTTTTAAGTATTTTATGAAGTTCTTCCTAAACAGATACTAGGAAACAAGGGTTCAGCTCATCCTTCTTTCCTTGAGTGAATATTAAAATCATTCTGTCATGACCATAGCGCAATATTTGTTAAGACTTATAAAAAGATATTTCTAAAAGACAACTTTCCAGCTGGGTTCTTAACATTGTTCTTTCATTTTATGGAAGTGATAACCATTCTGGATGGAATACACTGAAACGTTTGAAAAGACTTGTATGAAGATACTCCTAAATAGCTACAAGCAATCTGGTTACACCACAGCGTTCTTTCATTTAATAAACTTTATATATAGTCTCCTATAGCTGTAGTGAAATGTTTTATATCATATATGAAAATGTTCCTACAGCTACCTGCAAGCTGGGATCAGCACACTGACTTTTCATTGTAATAAAGTGACAGTTACTTTGTACGGCATACACTGAAATGTCAGAAAAGACTTATATGAGTGTATTTCTAAAGAGATACAAGCAAGCTGGTTTCACAATAGTGATCTTTCATTGAATTAATGTAATAGATATTCTGTCGCACATGTTGTGAAATGTTCAATAAATCTTACATGAAAATGTTACTATAAGTCTACCTGAAAGCTGAGTTAAGTACAATGTTTTTTCATTTTAAGAAAGTATAGCTGTTCTCTATGGCTCATACTGAAATGCTACAAAAGACTTACATGAAGATGTTCCTTAAAAGCTACAAGGAAGTTGGTTTCACCACAGCATTCTTTCAATGAGTGAATGTTATAGATATTCCATCATGCCCGTAGTGAAATGTTTGATAGGACTTATTTGAAGATTCCCCTAAACAGCTGCAAGCAAGGTGTTTTCACCACAGTGTTCATTCAGAAAATGAATGTTATACGTATTTCTGTCATGCCTCAAGAGAACTATTTGATGTCTTATGTGAGAGTGTTCCTGAACAGCTACAAGCAAGCTTTTTCAACATAGTGTGGTTTCCTTGAATGAATGTTATGGATATCATGTTGCGGCTGTAGAGAAACGTTTGATAAGACATAAATGAAATGCTCATAAAGAGCCACTGGTTTCATCAGAACGTTCTTTCTGGATATGGAAGTGATAGCCATTCTGTAGGCATAATGAAGTGTTTGAAGAGCCTTATACGAAGACATTCCCAAGGCGCCAGAAGTAATCTGGCTTCACCACAGTGTTCTTTCAGTGAACGAGTGTTATAGCTAGTCTGTCATGCCTGTAGTGAAATGTTTAATAAGTCTTATATGAAGAGGTTTCAAACAGCCGCCAGCAAGCCGGGTTTAGCACAGTGTCCTTTAACTGTAAGTAAGTGAGAGCCATTCTGTATGGCATATACTTAAATGTTAGAGAGGTCTTATATGAAGATGTTCCTAAATAGAATCCAACAAGATGTGTTCAGGACAGAATAATTTCATCATAAGATAGTGACAGCCGTTTAGTATGGCATATACTGAAATGCTGAAAAGGACTGAAATGAAGATCTTCCTTAACAGTAAAACCAAGCCACTTTCACCATAGTGTTCTTTCATTGAATGGATGTAATAGATATTCTGTCATGCCTGTAGTTAAATGTTCAATAGGTCTTACATAAAAATACTCCTAATAATCTACCTGAAAGCTATTAAACACAACCTTCTTTCCTTGTAAGAAGGGTATGGCCATGCTGTATGCCATATACTGAAATGCTTGAAAAGCTTTATACGAAGATGTTCCTCAACAGTTACAAGAAAACTGCTTTCATCCCTGTGTTCGTTCAATGAGTGAATGTTTAGAGATTCTGTCATTCCCGCAAAGGAATGTTTAATAAGTCTTACATGAAGATGTTTCTAAACAGCTACAAGGAAATTTTTTTAAATATAGCGTTATTACATTGAATAAACATTAAAGATATCCTGTCATGGCTGTAGGCAAATGTCTGATAAGACTTGAGCAAAATATTAATAAACAATTACTTGCAAGCTGGGTTCATCACAGTATTCTTTCCTGGCTATGGAGATGGTAGCCATTCTGTATGGCATAAAGTGATATGTTTGAAGAGCCTTCGATTTATATTCTTAAACAGCTAACAAGCAAGATGGTTTCTTCACAGTGTTCTTTCAGTGAATGAATGTTCTAGATATTGTCACATCTGTGGTGAAATATTTGATATATGATGTTCCTAAACAGCTACCTATAAACTGGATTCAGCATGTGTTCTTTCATTTTGTGAAAATGATAGTCGCTCTGTGTGGAATATACTTAAGTATTTGAAGTGTATTATGTGCAGATGTTCCTAAACAGTGAAAAGAAGATGGTTTTTGCACAATTTTCTTTCAGATGACAAATGTTATAGACATTGTCACATCTGTAGTCAAATGTTTGATATGATTTATGTGAAAATATCCCTAAACAGCTACCTGTTGGCTTGATTAAGCACAATGCTCTTTCATTGTAAGAAAGTGATAGCTGTTCCATGTGGCATATACTGAAATGTTTGAAATGTCATATGTGAAGATGTTCCTTAAGAGCTACTTGCTAGGTGTTTTCAAGACAATGTTCTTTCAGTGAATGAATGTTGTAGATAGTCTATCACACCCGTAGCGAAATGCTGGATAAGTTTTATGAAGATGTCCCTAAGTAGCTACAAGCAAAATGGTTTCACAACAGTGTTCTTACAGACATTGAAGGTTATAGATATTCTGTCATGCCTGTAGTGAAATGTTTGATAAGACTTGCATGAACACTTACATGAAGATGTTTCTAAACAGCCACAAGCAAGCTTTTTCAACACAGTATTTCATTGAATGGATGTAATAATCATCACATTGTGGCTGCAGAGAAACGTTTGATAAGACACACACAAAATGTTCATAAATAGCATGTGCCAGCTGGTTGCATCACAATGTTGTTTAATTTAATGGAAGTGATCATCATTCTGTATAGCATATGATGTGTTTGAATAGCCTTATATAAAGATATTCCTAAAAACTTATGAGCAATCTGGTTTGACCAGAGTGTGTTCCTCAGTGAATGAATCTTACAGAGATTCTGTCAGAGCAGTAGTGACATGTTTGGTGTTTTGTATGAAGAAACCCTAAATGGCTTCCTGCAAGATGAGTTCAACACAGTGTTATTTCATTTTAAGAAAATGATAGTCATTCTGTTTGGCATAAACGGAAATATTAGAAAAGCCTTATATCAAGAGGTTCCTAATTAGCTACCAGCAATCTGGCTTCACAATAGTGTTCTTTCATTGAATGGATGTAATAGATACTTTGTAGTGAAATGTATGATAAGTCTCTTATGAAAAGGTTCCTAAACAGCTGCCTGCAATCTGGCTTCAGCACATTATATCATTGTCTCAAAGTGATATTCATTCAGTATGTCTTATATGGAAACGCTTGAAATGGTGAACATGAAGAAGTTTCTAAATATATACAAGCAAGATTGTTTCTCCACAGTTTTCTTTCAGTGACTGAATGTTATGTATAGTCTGTCACGACTATTGTAAAATGTTTGATAAGTCTTATGTAGAAACGTTCCTAGATAGCTATCTGTGAGCTCTATTTAGCACAGTGTTCTTTCATTGTAGGAAAATGATACCCATTCATTATGGCATATACTGAAATGTGAGAAATGTCTTAAATACAAATGTTCCTAATAATAGCTTCAAGATGCTTTCACCACAGAGTTCTTTCAGTGAAACAATATTGCAGATATTCTGTGACACTTGTAGTGAAGTGTTAGTTAAAACTTACTTGCAAGCTGGATTCAGCACAGTGTTTCTTTCATTGTTTGAAACTCATATTCAATCAGAACAGCAAATATTGAAATGGTTATAATGACTAATATGAAGATGATCCTTAATGGCTGCAAGTAAGATGGTTTCACCACAGTTTTCTCTCAGTGAACAAATGCTATATATATTCTGTCCCGCATGCAATGAAATGTTTGTTAAGTCTTATATGAACATGTTCCTAAACAGCTACCCGCAAACTGGGCTTAGAACAGTGTTCTCACACTGTTAGTAATTGATAGGTCATCTGTAGGGCATATGCTGAAATGTTTGAAATGTCTTATGTGAATATGCCCCTAAACAGCTGTAAGCACATTTGTTTCACCAGAGTCCCTTTAGTGTCTGAATCTTATGGATATTTTTCAAGTCTGTAGTGTAATTTTTTAAGTATTTTATGAAGTTCTTCCTAAACAGATACTAGGAAACAAGGGTTCAGCTCATCCTTCTTTCCTTGAGTGAATATTAAAATCATTCTGTCATGACCATAGCGCAATATTTGTTAAGACTTATAAAAAGATATTTCTAAAAGACAACTTTCCAGCTGGGTTCTTAACATTGTTCTTTCATTTTATGGAAGTGATAACCATTCTGGATGGAATACACTGAAACGTTTGAAAAGACTTGTATGAAGATACTCCTAAATAGCTACAAGCAATCTGGTTACACCACAGCGTTCTTTCATTTAATAAACTTTATATATAGTCTCCTATAGCTGTAGTGAAATGTTTTATATCATATATGAAAATGTTCCTACAGCTACCTGCAAGCTGGGATCAGCACACTGACTTTTCATTGTAATAAAGTGACAGTTACTTTGTACGGCATACACTGAAATGTCAGAAAAGACTTATATGAGTGTATTTCTAAAGAGATACAAGCAAGCTGGTTTCACAATAGTGATCTTTCATTGAATTAATGTAATAGATATTCTGTCGCACATGTTGTGAAATGTTCAATAAATCTTACATGAAAATGTTACTATAAGTCTACCTGAAAGCTGAGTTAAGTACAATGTTTTTTCATTTTAAGAAAGTATAGCTGTTCTCTATGGCTCATACTGAAATGCTACAAAAGACTTACATGAAGATGTTCCTTAAAAGCTACAAGGAAGTTGGTTTCACCACAGCATTCTTTCAATGAGTGAATGTTATAGATATTCCATCATGCCCGTAGTGAAATGTTTGATAGGACTTATTTGAAGATTCCCCTAAACAGCTGCAAGCAAGGTGTTTTCACCACAGTGTTCATTCAGAAAATGAATGTTATACGTATTTCTGTCATGCCTCAAGAGAACTATTTGATGTCTTATGTGAGAGTGTTCCTGAACAGCTACAAGCAAGCTTTTTCAACATAGTGTGGTTTCCTTGAATGAATGTTATGGATATCATGTTGCGGCTGTAGAGAAACGTTTGATAAGACATAAATGAAATGCTCATAAAGAGCCACTGGTTTCATCAGAACGTTCTTTCTGGATATGGAAGTGATAGCCATTCTGTAGGCATAATGAAGTGTTTGAAGAGCCTTATACGAAGACATTCCCAAGGCGCCAGAAGTAATCTGGCTTCACCACAGTGTTCTTTCAGTGAACGAGTGTTATAGCTAGTCTGTCATGCCTGTAGTGAAATGTTTAATAAGTCTTATATGAAGAGGTTTCAAACAGCCGCCAGCAAGCCGGGTTTAGCACAGTGTCCTTTAACTGTAAGTAAGTGAGAGCCATTCTGTATGGCATATACTTAAATGTTAGAGAGGTCTTATATGAAGATGTTCCTAAATAGAATCCAACAAGATGTGTTCAGGACAGAATAATTTCATCATAAGATAGTGACAGCCGTTTAGTATGGCATATACTGAAATGCTGAAAAGGACTGAAATGAAGATCTTCCTTAACAGTAAAACCAAGCCACTTTCACCATAGTGTTCTTTCATTGAATGGATGTAATAGATATTCTGTCATGCCTGTAGTTAAATGTTCAATAGGTCTTACATAAAAATACTCCTAATAATCTACCTGAAAGCTATTAAACACAACCTTCTTTCCTTGTAAGAAGGGTATGGCCATGCTGTATGCCATATACTGAAATGCTTGAAAAGCTTTATACGAAGATGTTCCTCAACAGTTACAAGAAAACTGCTTTCATCCCTGTGTTCGTTCAATGAGTGAATGTTTAGAGATTCTGTCATTCCCGCAAAGGAATGTTTAATAAGTCTTACATGAAGATGTTTCTAAACAGCTACAAGGAAATTTTTTTAAATATAGCGTTATTACATTGAATAAACATTAAAGATATCCTGTCATGGCTGTAGGCAAATGTCTGATAAGACTTGAGCAAAATATTAATAAACAATTACTTGCAAGCTGGGTTCATCACAGTATTCTTTCCTGGCTATGGAGATGGTAGCCATTCTGTATGGCATAAAGTGATATGTTTGAAGAGCCTTCGATTTATATTCTTAAACAGCTAACAAGCAAGATGGTTTCTTCACAGTGTTCTTTCAGTGAATGAATGTTCTAGATATTGTCACATCTGTGGTGAAATATTTGATATATGATGTTCCTAAACAGCTACCTATAAACTGGATTCAGCATGTGTTCTTTCATTTTGTGAAAATGATAGTCGCTCTGTGTGGAATATACTTAAGTATTTGAAGTGTATTATGTGCAGATGTTCCTAAACAGTGAAAAGAAGATGGTTTTTGCACAATTTTCTTTCAGATGACAAATGTTATAGACATTGTCACATCTGTAGTCAAATGTTTGATATGATTTATGTGAAAATATCCCTAAACAGCTACCTGTTGGCTTGATTAAGCACAATGCTCTTTCATTGTAAGAAAGTGATAGCTGTTCCATGTGGCATATACTGAAATGTTTGAAATGTCATATGTGAAGATGTTCCTTAAGAGCTACTTGCTAGGTGTTTTCAAGACAATGTTCTTTCAGTGAATGAATGTTGTAGATAGTCTATCACACCCGTAGCGAAATGCTGGATAAGTTTTATGAAGATGTCCCTAAGTAGCTACAAGCAAAATGGTTTCACAACAGTGTTCTTACAGACATTGAAGGTTATAGATATTCTGTCATGCCTGTAGTGAAATGTTTGATAAGACTTGCATGAACACTTACATGAAGATGTTTCTAAACAGCCACAAGCAAGCTTTTTCAACACAGTATTTCATTGAATGGATGTAATAATCATCACATTGTGGCTGCAGAGAAACGTTTGATAAGACACACACAAAATGTTCATAAATAGCATGTGCCAGCTGGTTGCATCACAATGTTGTTTAATTTAATGGAAGTGATCATCATTCTGTATAGCATATGATGTGTTTGAATAGCCTTATATAAAGATATTCCTAAAAACTTATGAGCAATCTGGTTTGACCAGAGTGTGTTCCTCAGTGAATGAATCTTACAGAGATTCTGTCAGAGCAGTAGTGACATGTTTGGTGTTTTGTATGAAGAAACCCTAAATGGCTTCCTGCAAGATGAGTTCAACACAGTGTTATTTCATTTTAAGAAAATGATAGTCATTCTGTTTGGCATAAACGGAAATATTAGAAAAGCCTTATATCAAGAGGTTCCTAATTAGCTACCAGCAATCTGGCTTCACAATAGTGTTCTTTCATTGAATGGATGTAATAGATACTTTGTAGTGAAATGTATGATAAGTCTCTTATGAAAAGGTTCCTAAACAGCTGCCTGCAATCTGGCTTCAGCACATTATATCATTGTCTCAAAGTGATATTCATTCAGTATGTCTTATATGGAAACGCTTGAAATGGTGAACATGAAGAAGTTTCTAAATATATACAAGCAAGATTGTTTCTCCACAGTTTTCTTTCAGTGACTGAATGTTATGTATAGTCTGTCACGACTATTGTAAAATGTTTGATAAGTCTTATGTAGAAACGTTCCTAGATAGCTATCTGTGAGCTCTATTTAGCACAGTGTTCTTTCATTGTAGGAAAATGATACCCATTCATTATGGCATATACTGAAATGTGAGAAATGTCTTAAATACAAATGTTCCTAATAATAGCTTCAAGATGCTTTCACCACAGAGTTCTTTCAGTGAAACAATATTGCAGATATTCTGTGACACTTGTAGTGAAGTGTTAGTTAAAACTTACTTGCAAGCTGGATTCAGCACAGTGTTTCTTTCATTGTTTGAAACTCATATTCAATCAGAACAGCAAATATTGAAATGGTTATAATGACTAATATGAAGATGATCCTTAATGGCTGCAAGTAAGATGGTTTCACCACAGTTTTCTCTCAGTGAACAAATGCTATATATATTCTGTCCCGCATGCAATGAAATGTTTGTTAAGTCTTATATGAACATGTTCCTAAACAGCTACCCGCAAACTGGGCTTAGAACAGTGTTCTCACACTGTTAGTAATTGATAGGTCATCTGTAGGGCATATGCTGAAATGTTTGAAATGTCTTATGTGAATATGCCCCTAAACAGCTGTAAGCACATTTGTTTCACCAGAGTCCCTTTAGTGTCTGAATCTTATGGATATTTTTCAAGTCTGTAGTGTAATTTTTTAAGTATTTTATGAAGTTCTTCCTAAACAGATACTAGGAAACAAGGGTTCAGCTCATCCTTCTTTCCTTGAGTGAATATTAAAATCATTCTGTCATGACCATAGCGCAATATTTGTTAAGACTTATAAAAAGATATTTCTAAAAGACAACTTTCCAGCTGGGTTCTTAACATTGTTCTTTCATTTTATGGAAGTGATAACCATTCTGGATGGAATACACTGAAACGTTTGAAAAGACTTGTATGAAGATACTCCTAAATAGCTACAAGCAATCTGGTTACACCACAGCGTTCTTTCATTTAATAAACTTTATATATAGTCTCCTATAGCTGTAGTGAAATGTTTTATATCATATATGAAAATGTTCCTACAGCTACCTGCAAGCTGGGATCAGCACACTGACTTTTCATTGTAATAAAGTGACAGTTACTTTGTACGGCATACACTGAAATGTCAGAAAAGACTTATATGAGTGTATTTCTAAAGAGATACAAGCAAGCTGGTTTCACAATAGTGATCTTTCATTGAATTAATGTAATAGATATTCTGTCGCACATGTTGTGAAATGTTCAATAAATCTTACATGAAAATGTTACTATAAGTCTACCTGAAAGCTGAGTTAAGTACAATGTTTTTTCATTTTAAGAAAGTATAGCTGTTCTCTATGGCTCATACTGAAATGCTACAAAAGACTTACATGAAGATGTTCCTTAAAAGCTACAAGGAAGTTGGTTTCACCACAGCATTCTTTCAATGAGTGAATGTTATAGATATTCCATCATGCCCGTAGTGAAATGTTTGATAGGACTTATTTGAAGATTCCCCTAAACAGCTGCAAGCAAGGTGTTTTCACCACAGTGTTCATTCAGAAAATGAATGTTATACGTATTTCTGTCATGCCTCAAGAGAACTATTTGATGTCTTATGTGAGAGTGTTCCTGAACAGCTACAAGCAAGCTTTTTCAACATAGTGTGGTTTCCTTGAATGAATGTTATGGATATCATGTTGCGGCTGTAGAGAAACGTTTGATAAGACATAAATGAAATGCTCATAAAGAGCCACTGGTTTCATCAGAACGTTCTTTCTGGATATGGAAGTGATAGCCATTCTGTAGGCATAATGAAGTGTTTGAAGAGCCTTATACGAAGACATTCCCAAGGCGCCAGAAGTAATCTGGCTTCACCACAGTGTTCTTTCAGTGAACGAGTGTTATAGCTAGTCTGTCATGCCTGTAGTGAAATGTTTAATAAGTCTTATATGAAGAGGTTTCAAACAGCCGCCAGCAAGCCGGGTTTAGCACAGTGTCCTTTAACTGTAAGTAAGTGAGAGCCATTCTGTATGGCATATACTTAAATGTTAGAGAGGTCTTATATGAAGATGTTCCTAAATAGAATCCAACAAGATGTGTTCAGGACAGAATAATTTCATCATAAGATAGTGACAGCCGTTTAGTATGGCATATACTGAAATGCTGAAAAGGACTGAAATGAAGATCTTCCTTAACAGTAAAACCAAGCCACTTTCACCATAGTGTTCTTTCATTGAATGGATGTAATAGATATTCTGTCATGCCTGTAGTTAAATGTTCAATAGGTCTTACATAAAAATACTCCTAATAATCTACCTGAAAGCTATTAAACACAACCTTCTTTCCTTGTAAGAAGGGTATGGCCATGCTGTATGCCATATACTGAAATGCTTGAAAAGCTTTATACGAAGATGTTCCTCAACAGTTACAAGAAAACTGCTTTCATCCCTGTGTTCGTTCAATGAGTGAATGTTTAGAGATTCTGTCATTCCCGCAAAGGAATGTTTAATAAGTCTTACATGAAGATGTTTCTAAACAGCTACAAGGAAATTTTTTTAAATATAGCGTTATTACATTGAATAAACATTAAAGATATCCTGTCATGGCTGTAGGCAAATGTCTGATAAGACTTGAGCAAAATATTAATAAACAATTACTTGCAAGCTGGGTTCATCACAGTATTCTTTCCTGGCTATGGAGATGGTAGCCATTCTGTATGGCATAAAGTGATATGTTTGAAGAGCCTTCGATTTATATTCTTAAACAGCTAACAAGCAAGATGGTTTCTTCACAGTGTTCTTTCAGTGAATGAATGTTCTAGATATTGTCACATCTGTGGTGAAATATTTGATATATGATGTTCCTAAACAGCTACCTATAAACTGGATTCAGCATGTGTTCTTTCATTTTGTGAAAATGATAGTCGCTCTGTGTGGAATATACTTAAGTATTTGAAGTGTATTATGTGCAGATGTTCCTAAACAGTGAAAAGAAGATGGTTTTTGCACAATTTTCTTTCAGATGACAAATGTTATAGACATTGTCACATCTGTAGTCAAATGTTTGATATGATTTATGTGAAAATATCCCTAAACAGCTACCTGTTGGCTTGATTAAGCACAATGCTCTTTCATTGTAAGAAAGTGATAGCTGTTCCATGTGGCATATACTGAAATGTTTGAAATGTCATATGTGAAGATGTTCCTTAAGAGCTACTTGCTAGGTGTTTTCAAGACAATGTTCTTTCAGTGAATGAATGTTGTAGATAGTCTATCACACCCGTAGCGAAATGCTGGATAAGTTTTATGAAGATGTCCCTAAGTAGCTACAAGCAAAATGGTTTCACAACAGTGTTCTTACAGACATTGAAGGTTATAGATATTCTGTCATGCCTGTAGTGAAATGTTTGATAAGACTTGCATGAACACTTACATGAAGATGTTTCTAAACAGCCACAAGCAAGCTTTTTCAACACAGTATTTCATTGAATGGATGTAATAATCATCACATTGTGGCTGCAGAGAAACGTTTGATAAGACACACACAAAATGTTCATAAATAGCATGTGCCAGCTGGTTGCATCACAATGTTGTTTAATTTAATGGAAGTGATCATCATTCTGTATAGCATATGATGTGTTTGAATAGCCTTATATAAAGATATTCCTAAAAACTTATGAGCAATCTGGTTTGACCAGAGTGTGTTCCTCAGTGAATGAATCTTACAGAGATTCTGTCAGAGCAGTAGTGACATGTTTGGTGTTTTGTATGAAGAAACCCTAAATGGCTTCCTGCAAGATGAGTTCAACACAGTGTTATTTCATTTTAAGAAAATGATAGTCATTCTGTTTGGCATAAACTGAAATATTAGAAAAGCCTTATATCAAGAGGTTCCTAATTAGCTACCAGCAATCTGGCTTCACAATAGTGTTCTTTCATTGAATGGATGTAATAGATACTTTGTAGTGAAATGTATGATAAGTCTCTTATGAAAAGGTTCCTAAACAGCTGCCTGCAATCTGGCTTCAGCACATTATATCATTGTCTCAAAGTGATATTCATTCAGTATGTCTTATATGGAAACGCTTGAAATGGTGAACATGAAGAAGTTTCTAAATATATACAAGCAAGATTGTTTCTCCACAGTTTTCTTTCAGTGACTGAATGTTATGTATAGTCTGTCACGACTATTGTAAAATGTTTGATAAGTCTTATGTAGAAACGTTCCTAGATAGCTATCTGTGAGCTCTATTTAGCACAGTGTTCTTTCATTGTAGGAAAATGATACCCATTCATTATGGCATATACTGAAATGTGAGAAATGTCTTAAATACAAATGTTCCTAATAATAGCTTCAAGATGCTTTCACCACAGAGTTCTTTCAGTGAAACAATATTGCAGATATTCTGTGACACTTGTAGTGAAGTGTTAGTTAAAACTTACTTGCAAGCTGGATTCAGCACAGTGTTTCTTTCATTGTTTGAAACTCATATTCAATCAGAACAGCAAATATTGAAATGGTTATAATGACTAATATGAAGATGATCCTTAATGGCTGCAAGTAAGATGGTTTCACCACAGTTTTCTCTCAGTGAACAAATGCTATATATATTCTGTCCCGCATGCAATGAAATGTTTGTTAAGTCTTATATGAACATGTTCCTAAACAGCTACCCGCAAACTGGGCTTAGAACAGTGTTCTCACACTGTTAGTAATTGATAGGTCATCTGTAGGGCATATGCTGAAATGTTTGAAATGTCTTATGTGAATATGCCCCTAAACAGCTGTAAGCACATTTGTTTCACCAGAGTCCCTTTAGTGTCTGAATCTTATGGATATTTTTCAAGTCTGTAGTGTAATTTTTTAAGTATTTTATGAAGTTCTTCCTAAACAGATACTAGGAAACAAGGGTTCAGCTCATCCTTCTTTCCTTGAGTGAATATTAAAATCATTCTGTCATGACCATAGCGCAATATTTGTTAAGACTTATAAAAAGATATTTCTAAAAGACAACTTTCCAGCTGGGTTCTTAACATTGTTCTTTCATTTTATGGAAGTGATAACCATTCTGGATGGAATACACTGAAACGTTTGAAAAGACTTGTATGAAGATACTCCTAAATAGCTACAAGCAATCTGGTTACACCACAGCGTTCTTTCATTTAATAAACTTTATATATAGTCTCCTATAGCTGTAGTGAAATGTTTTATATCATATATGAAAATGTTCCTACAGCTACCTGCAAGCTGGGATCAGCACACTGACTTTTCATTGTAATAAAGTGACAGTTACTTTGTACGGCATACACTGAAATGTCAGAAAAGACTTATATGAGTGTATTTCTAAAGAGATACAAGCAAGCTGGTTTCACAATAGTGATCTTTCATTGAATTAATGTAATAGATATTCTGTCGCACATGTTGTGAAATGTTCAATAAATCTTACATGAAAATGTTACTATAAGTCTACCTGAAAGCTGAGTTAAGTACAATGTTTTTTCATTTTAAGAAAGTATAGCTGTTCTCTATGGCTCATACTGAAATGCTACAAAAGACTTACATGAAGATGTTCCTTAAAAGCTACAAGGAAGTTGGTTTCACCACAGCATTCTTTCAATGAGTGAATGTTATAGATATTCCATCATGCCCGTAGTGAAATGTTTGATAGGACTTATTTGAAGATTCCCCTAAACAGCTGCAAGCAAGGTGTTTTCACCACAGTGTTCATTCAGAAAATGAATGTTATACGTATTTCTGTCATGCCTCAAGAGAACTATTTGATGTCTTATGTGAGAGTGTTCCTGAACAGCTACAAGCAAGCTTTTTCAACATAGTGTGGTTTCCTTGAATGAATGTTATGGATATCATGTTGCGGCTGTAGAGAAACGTTTGATAAGACATAAATGAAATGCTCATAAAGAGCCACTGGTTTCATCAGAACGTTCTTTCTGGATATGGAAGTGATAGCCATTCTGTAGGCATAATGAAGTGTTTGAAGAGCCTTATACGAAGACATTCCCAAGGCGCCAGAAGTAATCTGGCTTCACCACAGTGTTCTTTCAGTGAACGAGTGTTATAGCTAGTCTGTCATGCCTGTAGTGAAATGTTTAATAAGTCTTATATGAAGAGGTTTCAAACAGCCGCCAGCAAGCCGGGTTTAGCACAGTGTCCTTTAACTGTAAGTAAGTGAGAGCCATTCTGTATGGCATATACTTAAATGTTAGAGAGGTCTTATATGAAGATGTTCCTAAATAGAATCCAACAAGATGTGTTCAGGACAGAATAATTTCATCATAAGATAGTGACAGCCGTTTAGTATGGCATATACTGAAATGCTGAAAAGGACTGAAATGAAGATCTTCCTTAACAGTAAAACCAAGCCACTTTCACCATAGTGTTCTTTCATTGAATGGATGTAATAGATATTCTGTCATGCCTGTAGTTAAATGTTCAATAGGTCTTACATAAAAATACTCCTAATAATCTACCTGAAAGCTATTAAACACAACCTTCTTTCCTTGTAAGAAGGGTATGGCCATGCTGTATGCCATATACTGAAATGCTTGAAAAGCTTTATACGAAGATGTTCCTCAACAGTTACAAGAAAACTGCTTTCATCCCTGTGTTCGTTCAATGAGTGAATGTTTAGAGATTCTGTCATTCCCGCAAAGGAATGTTTAATAAGTCTTACATGAAGATGTTTCTAAACAGCTACAAGGAAATTTTTTTAAATATAGCGTTATTACATTGAATAAACATTAAAGATATCCTGTCATGGCTGTAGGCAAATGTCTGATAAGACTTGAGCAAAATATTAATAAACAATTACTTGCAAGCTGGGTTCATCACAGTATTCTTTCCTGGCTATGGAGATGGTAGCCATTCTGTATGGCATAAAGTGATATGTTTGAAGAGCCTTCGATTTATATTCTTAAACAGCTAACAAGCAAGATGGTTTCTTCACAGTGTTCTTTCAGTGAATGAATGTTCTAGATATTGTCACATCTGTGGTGAAATATTTGATATATGATGTTCCTAAACAGCTACCTATAAACTGGATTCAGCATGTGTTCTTTCATTTTGTGAAAATGATAGTCGCTCTGTGTGGAATATACTTAAGTATTTGAAGTGTATTATGTGCAGATGTTCCTAAACAGTGAAAAGAAGATGGTTTTTGCACAATTTTCTTTCAGATGACAAATGTTATAGACATTGTCACATCTGTAGTCAAATGTTTGATATGATTTATGTGAAAATATCCCTAAACAGCTACCTGTTGGCTTGATTAAGCACAATGCTCTTTCATTGTAAGAAAGTGATAGCTGTTCCATGTGGCATATACTGAAATGTTTGAAATGTCATATGTGAAGATGTTCCTTAAGAGCTACTTGCTAGGTGTTTTCAAGACAATGTTCTTTCAGTGAATGAATGTTGTAGATAGTCTATCACACCCGTAGCGAAATGCTGGATAAGTTTTATGAAGATGTCCCTAAGTAGCTACAAGCAAAATGGTTTCACAACAGTGTTCTTACAGACATTGAAGGTTATAGATATTCTGTCATGCCTGTAGTGAAATGTTTGATAAGACTTGCATGAACACTTACATGAAGATGTTTCTAAACAGCCACAAGCAAGCTTTTTCAACACAGTATTTCATTGAATGGATGTAATAATCATCACATTGTGGCTGCAGAGAAACGTTTGATAAGACACACACAAAATGTTCATAAATAGCATGTGCCAGCTGGTTGCATCACAATGTTGTTTAATTTAATGGAAGTGATCATCATTCTGTATAGCATATGATGTGTTTGAATAGCCTTATATAAAGATATTCCTAAAAACTTATGAGCAATCTGGTTTGACCAGAGTGTGTTCCTCAGTGAATGAATCTTACAGAGATTCTGTCAGAGCAGTAGTGACATGTTTGGTGTTTTGTATGAAGAAACCCTAAATGGCTTCCTGCAAGATGAGTTCAACACAGTGTTATTTCATTTTAAGAAAATGATAGTCATTCTGTTTGGCATAAACTGAAATATTAGAAAAGCCTTATATCAAGAGGTTCCTAATTAGCTACCAGCAATCTGGCTTCACAATAGTGTTCTTTCATTGAATGGATGTAATAGATACTTTGTAGTGAAATGTATGATAAGTCTCTTATGAAAAGGTTCCTAAACAGCTGCCTGCAATCTGGCTTCAGCACATTATATCATTGTCTCAAAGTGATATTCATTCAGTATGTCTTATATGGAAACGCTTGAAATGGTGAACATGAAGAAGTTTCTAAATATATACAAGCAAGATTGTTTCTCCACAGTTTTCTTTCAGTGACTGAATGTTATGTATAGTCTGTCACGACTATTGTAAAATGTTTGATAAGTCTTATGTAGAAACGTTCCTAGATAGCTATCTGTGAGCTCTATTTAGCACAGTGTTCTTTCATTGTAGGAAAATGATACCCATTCATTATGGCATATACTGAAATGTGAGAAATGTCTTAAATACAAATGTTCCTAATAATAGCTTCAAGATGCTTTCACCACAGAGTTCTTTCAGTGAAACAATATTGCAGATATTCTGTGACACTTGTAGTGAAGTGTTAGTTAAAACTTACTTGCAAGCTGGATTCAGCACAGTGTTTCTTTCATTGTTTGAAACTCATATTCAATCAGAACAGCAAATATTGAAATGGTTATAATGACTAATATGAAGATGATCCTTAATGGCTGCAAGTAAGATGGTTTCACCACAGTTTTCTCTCAGTGAACAAATGCTATATATATTCTGTCCCGCATGCAATGAAATGTTTGTTAAGTCTTATATGAACATGTTCCTAAACAGCTACCCGCAAACTGGGCTTAGAACAGTGTTCTCACACTGTTAGTAATTGATAGGTCATCTGTAGGGCATATGCTGAAATGTTTGAAATGTCTTATGTGAATATGCCCCTAAACAGCTGTAAGCACATTTGTTTCACCAGAGTCCCTTTAGTGTCTGAATCTTATGGATATTTTTCAAGTCTGTAGTGTAATTTTTTAAGTATTTTATGAAGTTCTTCCTAAACAGATACTAGGAAACAAGGGTTCAGCTCATCCTTCTTTCCTTGAGTGAATATTAAAATCATTCTGTCATGACCATAGCGCAATATTTGTTAAGACTTATAAAAAGATATTTCTAAAAGACAACTTTCCAGCTGGGTTCTTAACATTGTTCTTTCATTTTATGGAAGTGATAACCATTCTGGATGGAATACACTGAAACGTTTGAAAAGACTTGTATGAAGATACTCCTAAATAGCTACAAGCAATCTGGTTACACCACAGCGTTCTTTCATTTAATAAACTTTATATATAGTCTCCTATAGCTGTAGTGAAATGTTTTATATCATATATGAAAATGTTCCTACAGCTACCTGCAAGCTGGGATCAGCACACTGACTTTTCATTGTAATAAAGTGACAGTTACTTTGTACGGCATACACTGAAATGTCAGAAAAGACTTATATGAGTGTATTTCTAAAGAGATACAAGCAAGCTGGTTTCACAATAGTGATCTTTCATTGAATTAATGTAATAGATATTCTGTCGCACATGTTGTGAAATGTTCAATAAATCTTACATGAAAATGTTACTATAAGTCTACCTGAAAGCTGAGTTAAGTACAATGTTTTTTCATTTTAAGAAAGTATAGCTGTTCTCTATGGCTCATACTGAAATGCTACAAAAGACTTACATGAAGATGTTCCTTAAAAGCTACAAGGAAGTTGGTTTCACCACAGCATTCTTTCAATGAGTGAATGTTATAGATATTCCATCATGCCCGTAGTGAAATGTTTGATAGGACTTATTTGAAGATTCCCCTAAACAGCTGCAAGCAAGGTGTTTTCACCACAGTGTTCATTCAGAAAATGAATGTTATACGTATTTCTGTCATGCCTCAAGAGAACTATTTGATGTCTTATGTGAGAGTGTTCCTGAACAGCTACAAGCAAGCTTTTTCAACATAGTGTGGTTTCCTTGAATGAATGTTATGGATATCATGTTGCGGCTGTAGAGAAACGTTTGATAAGACATAAATGAAATGCTCATAAAGAGCCACTGGTTTCATCAGAACGTTCTTTCTGGATATGGAAGTGATAGCCATTCTGTAGGCATAATGAAGTGTTTGAAGAGCCTTATACGAAGACATTCCCAAGGCGCCAGAAGTAATCTGGCTTCACCACAGTGTTCTTTCAGTGAACGAGTGTTATAGCTAGTCTGTCATGCCTGTAGTGAAATGTTTAATAAGTCTTATATGAAGAGGTTTCAAACAGCCGCCAGCAAGCCGGGTTTAGCACAGTGTCCTTTAACTGTAAGTAAGTGAGAGCCATTCTGTATGGCATATACTTAAATGTTAGAGAGGTCTTATATGAAGATGTTCCTAAATAGAATCCAACAAGATGTGTTCAGGACAGAATAATTTCATCATAAGATAGTGACAGCCGTTTAGTATGGCATATACTGAAATGCTGAAAAGGACTGAAATGAAGATCTTCCTTAACAGTAAAACCAAGCCACTTTCACCATAGTGTTCTTTCATTGAATGGATGTAATAGATATTCTGTCATGCCTGTAGTTAAATGTTCAATAGGTCTTACATAAAAATACTCCTAATAATCTACCTGAAAGCTATTAAACACAACCTTCTTTCCTTGTAAGAAGGGTATGGCCATGCTGTATGCCATATACTGAAATGCTTGAAAAGCTTTATACGAAGATGTTCCTCAACAGTTACAAGAAAACTGCTTTCATCCCTGTGTTCGTTCAATGAGTGAATGTTTAGAGATTCTGTCATTCCCGCAAAGGAATGTTTAATAAGTCTTACATGAAGATGTTTCTAAACAGCTACAAGGAAATTTTTTTAAATATAGCGTTATTACATTGAATAAACATTAAAGATATCCTGTCATGGCTGTAGGCAAATGTCTGATAAGACTTGAGCAAAATATTAATAAACAATTACTTGCAAGCTGGGTTCATCACAGTATTCTTTCCTGGCTATGGAGATGGTAGCCATTCTGTATGGCATAAAGTGATATGTTTGAAGAGCCTTCGATTTATATTCTTAAACAGCTAACAAGCAAGATGGTTTCTTCACAGTGTTCTTTCAGTGAATGAATGTTCTAGATATTGTCACATCTGTGGTGAAATATTTGATATATGATGTTCCTAAACAGCTACCTATAAACTGGATTCAGCATGTGTTCTTTCATTTTGTGAAAATGATAGTCGCTCTGTGTGGAATATACTTAAGTATTTGAAGTGTATTATGTGCAGATGTTCCTAAACAGTGAAAAGAAGATGGTTTTTGCATAATTTTCTTTCAGATAACAAATGTTATAGACATTGTCACATCTGTAGTCAAATGTTTGATATGATTTATGTGAAAATATCCCTAAACAGCTACCTGTTGGCTTGATTAAGCACAATGCTCTTTCATTGTAAGAAAGTGATAGCTGTTCCATGTGGCATATACTGAAATGTTTGAAATGTCATATGTGAAGATGTTCCTTAAGAGCTACTTGCTAGGTGTTTTCAAGACAATGTTCTTTCAGTGAATGAATGTTGTAGATAGTCTATCACACCCGTAGCGAAATGCTGGATAAGTTTTATGAAGATGTCCCTAAGTAGCTACAAGCAAAATGGTTTCACAACAGTGTTCTTACAGACATTGAAGGTTATAGATATTCTGTCATGCCTGTAGTGAAATGTTTGATAAGACTTGCATGAACACTTACATGAAGATGTTTCTAAACAGCCACAAGCAAGCTTTTTCAACACAGTATTTCATTGAATGGATGTAATAATCATCACATTGTGGCTGCAGAGAAACGTTTGATAAGACACACACAAAATGTTCATAAATAGCATGTGCCAGCTGGTTGCATCACAATGTTGTTTAATTTAATGGAAGTGATCATCATTCTGTATAGCATATGATGTGTTTGAATAGCCTTATATAAAGATATTCCTAAAAACTTATGAGCAATCTGGTTTGACCAGAGTGTGTTCCTCAGTGAATGAATCTTACAGAGATTCTGTCAGAGCAGTAGTGACATGTTTGGTGTTTTGTATGAAGAAACCCTAAATGGCTTCCTGCAAGATGAGTTCAACACAGTGTTATTTCATTTTAAGAAAATGATAGTCATTCTGTTTGGCATAAACGGAAATATTAGAAAAGCCTTATATCAAGAGGTTCCTAATTAGCTACCAGCAATCTGGCTTCACAATAGTGTTCTTTCATTGAATGGATGTAATAGATACTTTGTAGTGAAATGTATGATAAGTCTCTTATGAAAAGGTTCCTAAACAGCTGCCTGCAATCTGGCTTCAGCACATTATATCATTGTCTCAAAGTGATATTCATTCAGTATGTCTTATATGGAAACGCTTGAAAGGGTGAACATGAAGAAGTTTCTAAATATATACAAGCAAGATTGTTTCTCCACAGTTTTCTTTCAGTGACTGAATGTTATGTATAGTCTGTCACGACTATTGTAAAATGTTTGATGAGTCTTATGTAGAAACGTTCCTAGATAGCTATCTGTGAGCTCTATTTAGCACAGTGTTCTTTCATTGTAGGAAAATGATACCCATTCATTATGGCATATACTGAAATGTGAGAAATGTCTTAAATACAAATGTTCCTAATAATAGCTTCAAGATGCTTTCACCACAGAGTTCTTTCAGTGAAACAATATTGCAGATATTCTGTGACACTTGTAGTGAAGTGTTAGTTAAAACTTACTTGCAAGCTGGATTCAGCACAGTGTTTCTTTCATTGTTTGAAACTCATATTCAATCAGAACAGCAAATATTGAAATGGTTATAATGACTAATATGAAGATGATCCTTAATGGCTGCAAGTAAGATGGTTTCACCACAGTTTTCTCTCAGTGAACAAATGCTATATATATTCTGTCCCGCATGCAATGAAATGTTTGTTAAGTCTTATATGAACATGTTCCTAAACAGCTACCCGCAAACTGGGCTTAGAACAGTGTTCTCACACTGTTAGTAATTGATAGGTCATCTGTAGGGCATATGCTGAAATGTTTGAAATGTCTTATGTGAATATGCCCCTAAACAGCTGTAAGCACATTTGTTTCACCAGAGTCCCTTTAGTGTCTGAATCTTATGGATATTTTTCAAGTCTGTAGTGTAATTTTTTAAGTATTTTATGAAGTTCTTCCTAAACAGATACTAGGAAACAAGGGTTCAGCTCATCCTTCTTTCCTTGAGTGAATATTAAAATCATTCTGTCATGACCATAGCGCAATATTTGTTAAGACTTATAAAAAGATATTTCTAAAAGACAACTTTCCAGCTGGGTTCTTAACATTGTTCTTTCATTTTATGGAAGTGATAACCATTCTGGATGGAATACACTGAAACGTTTGAAAAGACTTGTATGAAGATACTCCTAAATAGCTACAAGCAATCTGGTTACACCACAGCGTTCTTTCATTTAATAAACTTTATATATAGTCTCCTATAGCTGTAGTGAAATGTTTTATATCATATATGAAAATGTTCCTACAGCTACCTGCAAGCTGGGATCAGCACACTGACTTTTCATTGTAATAAAGTGACAGTTACTTTGTACGGCATACACTGAAATGTCAGAAAAGACTTATATGAGTGTATTTCTAAAGAGATACAAGCAAGCTGGTTTCACAATAGTGATCTTTCGTTGAATTAATGTAATAGATATTCTGTCGCACATGTTGTGAAATGTTCAATAAATCTTACATGAAAATGTTACTATAAGTCTACCTGAAAGCTGAGTTAAGTACAATGTTTTTTCATTTTAAGAAAGTATAGCTGTTCTCTATGGCTCATACTGAAATGCTACAAAAGACTTACATGAAGATGTTCCTTAAAAGCTACAAGGAAGTTGGTTTCACCACAGCATTCTTTCAATGAGTGAATGTTATAGATATTCCATCATGCCCGTAGTGAAATGTTTGATAGGACTTATTTGAAGATTCCCCTAAAGAGCTGCAAGCAAGGTGTTTTCACCACAGTGTTCATTCAGAAAATGAATGTTATACGTATTTCTGTCATGCCTCAAGAGAACTATTTGATGTCTTATGTGAGAGTGTTCCTGAACAGCTACAAGCAAGCTTTTTCAACATAGTGTGGTTTCCTTGAATGAATGTTATGGATATCATGTTGCGGCTGTAGAGAAACGTTTGATAAGACATAAATGAAATGCTCATAAAGAGCCACTGGTTTCATCAGAACGTTCTTTCTGGATATGGAAGTGATAGCCATTCTGTAGGCATAATGAAGTGTTTGAAGAGCCTTATACGAAGACATTCCCAAGGCGCCAGAAGTAATCTGGCTTCACCACAGTGTTCTTTCAGTGAACGAGTGTTATAGCTAGTCTGTCATGCCTGTAGTGAAATGTTTAATAAGTCTTATATGAAGAGGTTTCAAACAGCCGCCAGCAAGCCGGGTTTAGCACAGTGTCCTTTAACTGTAAGTAAGTGAGAGCCATTCTGTATGGCATATACTTAAATGTTAGAGAGGTCTTATATGAAGATGTTCCTAAATAGAATCCAACAAGATGTGTTCAGGACAGAATAATTTCATCATAAGATAGTGACAGCCGTTTAGTATGGCATATACTGAAATGCTGAAAAGGACTGAAATGAAGATCTTCCTTAACAGTAAAACCAAGCCACTTTCACCATAGTGTTCTTTCATTGAATGGATGTAATAGATATTCTGTCATGCCTGTAGTTAAATGTTCAATAGGTCTTACATAAAAATACTCCTAATAATCTACCTGAAAGCTATTAAACACAACCTTCTTTCCTTGTAAGAAGGGTATGGCCATGCTGTATGCCATATACTGAAATGCTTGAAAAGCTTTATACGAAGATGTTCCTCAACAGTTACAAGAAAACTGCTTTCATCCCTGTGTTCGTTCAATGAGTGAATGTTTAGAGATTCTGTCATTCCCGCAAAGGAATGTTTAATAAGTCTTACATGAAGATGTTTCTAAACAGCTACAAGGAAATTTTTTTAAATATAGCGTTATTACATTGAATAAACATTAAAGATATCCTGTCATGACTGTAGGCAAATGTCTGATAAGACTTGAGCAAAATATTAATAAACAATTACTTGCAAGCTGGGTTCATCACAGTATTCTTTCCTGGCTATGGAGATGATAGCCATTCTGTATGGCATAAAGTGATATGTTTGAAGAGCCTTCGATTTATATTCTTAAACAGCTAACAAGCAAGATGGTTTCTTCACAGTGTTCTTTCAGTGAATGAATGTTCTAGATATTGTCACATCTGTGGTGAAATATTTGATATATGATGTTCCTAAACAGCTACCTATAAACTGGATTCAGCATGTGTTCTTTCATTTTGTGAAAATGATAGTCGCTCTGTGTGGAATATACTTAAGTATTTGAAGTGTATTATGTGCAGATGTTCCTAAACAGTGAAAAGAAGATGGTTTTTGCACAATTTTCTTTCAGATGACAAATGTTATAGACATTGTCACATCTGTAGTCAAATGTTTGATATGATTTATGTGAAAATATCCCTAAACAGCTACCTGTTGGCTTGATTAAGCACAATGCTCTTTCATTGTAAGAAAGTGATAGCTGTTCCATGTGGCATATACTGAAATGTTTGAAATGTCATATGTGAAGATGTTCCTTAAGAGCTACTTGCTAGGTGTTTTCAAGACAATGTTCTTTCAGTGAATGAATGTTGTAGATAGTCTATCACACCCGTAGCGAAATGCTGGATAAGTTTTATGAAGATGTCCCTAAGTAGCTACAAGCAAAATGGTTTCACAACAGTGTTCTTACAGACATTGAAGGTTATAGATATTCTGTCATGCCTGTAGTGAAATGTTTGATAAGACTTGCATGAACACTTACATGAAGATGTTTCTAAACAGCCACAAGCAAGCTTTTTCAACACAGTATTTCATTGAATGGATGTAATAATCATCACATTGTGGCTGCAGAGAAACGTTTGATAAGACACACACAAAATGTTCATAAATAGCATGTGCCAGCTGGTTGCATCACAATGTTGTTTAATTTAATGGAAGTGATCATCATTCTGTATAGCATATGATGTGTTTGAATAGCCTTATATAAAGATATTCCTAAAAACTTATGAGCAATCTGGTTTGACCAGAGTGTGTTCCTCAGTGAATGAATCTTACAGAGATTCTGTCAGAGCAGTAGTGACATGTTTGGTGTTTTGTATGAAGAAACCCTAAATGGCTTCCTGCAAGATGAGTTCAACACAGTGTTATTTCATTTTAAGAAAATGATAGTCATTCTGTTTGGCATAAACGGAAATATTAGAAAAGCCTTATATCAAGAGGTTCCTAATTAGCTACCAGCAATCTGGCTTCACAATAGTGTTCTTTCATTGAATGGATGTAATAGATACTTTGTAGTGAAATGTATGATAAGTCTCTTATGAAAAGGTTCCTAAACAGCTGCCTGCAATCTGGCTTCAGCACATTATATCATTGTCTCAAAGTGATATTCATTCAGTATGTCTTATATGGAAACGCTTGAAAGGGTGAACATGAAGAAGTTTCTAAATATATACAAGCAAGATTGTTTCTCCACAGTTTTCTTTCAGTGACTGAATGTTATGTATAGTCTGTCACGACTATTGTAAAATGTTTGATGAGTCTTATGTAGAAACGTTCCTAGATAGCTATCTGTGAGCTCTATTTAGCACAGTGTTCTTTCATTGTAGGAAAATGATACCCATTCATTATGGCATATACTGAAATGTGAGAAATGTCTTAAATACAAATGTTCCTAATAATAGCTTCAAGATGCTTTCACCACAGAGTTCTTTCAGTGAAACAATATTGCAGATATTCTGTGACACTTGTAGTGAAGTGTTAGTTAAAACTTACTTGCAAGCTGGATTCAGCACAGTGTTTCTTTCATTGTTTGAAACTCATATTCAATCAGAACAGCAAATATTGAAATGGTTATAATGACTAATATGAAGATGATCCTTAATGGCTGCAAGTAAGATGGTTTCACCACAGTTTTCTCTCAGTGAACAAATGCTATATATATTCTGTCCCGCATGCAATGAAATGTTTGTTAAGTCTTATATGAACATGTTCCTAAACAGCTACCCGCAAACTGGGCTTAGAACAGTGTTCTCACACTGTTAGTAATTGATAGGTCATCTGTAGGGCATATGCTGAAATGTTTGAAATGTCTTATGTGAATATGCCCCTAAACAGCTGTAAGCACATTTGTTTCACCAGAGTCCCTTTAGTGTCTGAATCTTATGGATATTTTTCAAGTCTGTAGTGTAATTTTTTAAGTATTTTATGAAGTTCTTCCTAAACAGATACTAGGAAACAAGGGTTCAGCTCATCCTTCTTTCCTTGAGTGAATATTAAAATCATTCTGTCATGACCATAGCGCAATATTTGTTAAGACTTATAAAAAGATATTTCTAAAAGACAACTTTCCAGCTGGGTTCTTAACATTGTTCTTTCATTTTATGGAAGTGATAACCATTCTGGATGGAATACACTGAAACGTTTGAAAAGACTTGTATGAAGATACTCCTAAATAGCTACAAGCAATCTGGTTACACCACAGCGTTCTTTCATTTAATAAACTTTATATATAGTCTCCTATAGCTGTAGTGAAATGTTTTATATCATATATGAAAATGTTCCTACAGCTACCTGCAAGCTGGGATCAGCACACTGACTTTTCATTGTAATAAAGTGACAGTTACTTTGTATGGCATACACTGAAATGTCAGAAAAGACTTATATGAGTGTATTTCTAAAGAGATACAAGCAAGCTGGTTTCACAATAGTGATCTTTCGTTGAATTAATGTAATAGATATTCTGTCGCACATGTTGTGAAATGTTCAATAAATCTTACATGAAAATGTTACTATAAGTCTACCTGAAAGCTGAGTTAAGTACAATGTTTTTTCATTTTAAGAAAGTATAGCTGTTCTCTATGGCTCATACTGAAATGCTAGAAAAGACTTACATGAAGATGTTCCTTAAAAGCTACAAGGAAGTTGGTTTCACCACAGCATTCTTTCAATGAGTGAATGTTATAGATATTCCATCATGCCCGTAGTGAAATGTTTGATAGGACTTATTTGAAGATTCCCCTAAAGAGCTGCAAGCAAGGTGTTTTCACCACAGTGTTCATTCAGAAAATGAATGTTATACGTATTTCTGTCATGCCTCAAGAGAACTATTTGATGTCTTATGTGAGAGTGTTCCTGAACAGCTACAAGCAAGCTTTTTCAACATAGTGTGGTTTCCTTGAATGAATGTTATGGATATCATGTTGCGGCTGTAGAGAAACGTTTGATAAGACATAAATGAAATGCTCATAAAGAGCCACTGGTTTCATCAGAACGTTCTTTCTGGATATGGAAGTGATAGCCATTCTGTAGGCATAATGAAGTGTTTGAAGAGCCTTATACGAAGACATTCCCAAGGCGCCAGAAGTAATCTGGCTTCACCACAGTGTTCTTTCAGTGAACGAGTGTTATAGCTAGTCTGTCATGCCTGTAGTGAAATGTTTAATAAGTCTTATATGAAGAGGTTTCAAACAGCCGCCAGCAAGCCGGGTTTAGCACAGTGTCCTTTAACTGTAAGTAAGTGAGAGCCATTCTGTATGGCATATACTTAAATGTTAGAGAGGTCTTATATGAAGATGTTCCTAAATAGAATCCAACAAGATGTGTTCAGGACAGAATAATTTCATCATAAGATAGTGACAGCCGTTTAGTATGGCATATACTGAAATGCTGAAAAGGACTGAAATGAAGATCTTCCTTAACAGTAAAACCAAGCCACTTTCACCATAGTGTTCTTTCATTGAATGGATGTAATAGATATTCTGTCATGCCTGTAGTTAAATGTTCAATAGGTCTTACATAAAAATACTCCTAATAATCTACCTGAAAGCTATTAAACACAACCTTCTTTCCTTGTAAGAAGGGTATGGCCATGCTGTATGCCATATACTGAAATGCTTGAAAAGCTTTATACGAAGATGTTCCTCAACAGTTACAAGAAAACTGCTTTCATCCCTGTGTTCGTTCAATGAGTGAATGTTTAGAGATTCTGTCATTCCTGCAAAGGAATGTTTAATAAGTCTTACATGAAGATGTTTCTAAACAGCTACAAGGAAATTTTTTTAAATATAGCGTTATTACATTGAATAAACATTAAAGATATCCTGTCATGGCTGTAGGCAAATGTCTGATAAGACTTGAGCAAAATATTAATAAACAATTACTTGCAAGCTGGGTTCATCACAGTATTCTTTCCTGGCTATGGAGATGGTAGCCATTCTGTATGGCATAAAGTGATATGTTTGAAGAGCCTTCGATTTATATTCTTAAACAGCTAACAAGCAAGATGGTTTCTTCACAGTGTTCTTTCAGTGAATGAATGTTCTAGATATTGTCACATCTGTGGTGAAATATTTGATATATGATGTTCCTAAACAGCTACCTATAAACTGGATTCAGCATGTGTTCTTTCATTTTGTGAAAATGATAGTCGCTCTGTGTGGAATATACTTAAGTATTTGAAGTGTATTATGTGCAGATGTTCCTAAACAGTGAAAAGAAGATGGTTTTTGCACAATTTTCTTTCAGATGACAAATGTTATAGACATTGTCACATCTGTAGTCAAATGTTTGATATGATTTATGTGAAAATATCCCTAAACAGCTACCTGTTGGCTTGATTAAGCACAATGCTCTTTCATTGTAAGAAAGTGATAGCTGTTCCATGTGGCATATACTGAAATGTTTGAAATGTCATATGTGAAGATGTTCCTTAAGAGCTACTTGCTAGGTGTTTTCAAGACAATGTTCTTTCAGTGAATGAATGTTGTAGATAGTCTATCACACCCGTAGCGAAATGCTGGATAAGTTTTATGAAGATGTCCCTAAGTAGCTACAAGCAAAATGGTTTCACAACAGTGTTCTTACAGACATTGAAGGTTATAGATATTCTGTCATGCCTGTAGTGAAATGTTTGATAACACTTGCATGAACACTTACATGAAGATGTTTCTAAACAGCCACAAGCAAGCTTTTTCAACACAGTATTTCATTGAATGGATGTAATAATCATCACATTGTGGCTGCAGAGAAACGTTTGATAAGACACACACAAAATGTTCATAAATAGCATGTGCCAGCTGGTTGCATCACAATGTTGTTTAATTTAATGGAAGTGATCATCATTCTGTATAGCATATGATGTGTTTGAATAGCCTTATATAAAGATATTCCTAAAAACTTATGAGCAATCTGGTTTGACCAGAGTGTGTTCCTCAGTGAAGGAATCTTACAGAGATTCTGTCAGAGCAGTAGTGACATGTTTGGTGTTTTGTATGAAGAAACCCTAAATGGCTTCCTGCAAGATGAGTTCAACACAGTGTTATTTCATTTTAAGAAAATGATAGTCATTCTGTTTGGCATAAACTGAAATATTAGAAAAGCCTTATATCAAGAGGTTCCTAATTAGCTACCAGCAATCTGGCTTCACAATAGTGTTCTTTCATTGAATGGATGTAATAGATACTTTGTAGTGAAATGTATGATAAGTCTCTTATGAAAAGGTTCCTAAACAGCTGCCTGCAATCTGGCTTCAGCACATTATATCACTGTCTCAAAGAGATATTCATTCAGTATGTCTTATATGGAAACGCTTGAAATGGTGAACATGAAGAAGTTTCTAAATATATACAAGCAAGATTGTTTCTCCACAGTTTTCTTTCAGTGACTGAATGTTATGTATAGTCTGTCACGACTATTGTAAAATGTTTGATAAGTCTTATGTAGAAACGTTCCTAGATAGCTATCTGTGAGCTCTATTTAGCACAGTGTTCTTTCATTGTAGGAAAATGATACCCATTCATTATGGCATATACTGAAATGTGAGAAATGTCTTAAATACAAATGTTCCTAATAATAGCTTCAAGATGCTTTCACCACAGAGTTCTTTCAGTGAAACAATATTGCAGATATTCTGTGACACTTGTAGTGAAGTGTTAGTTAAAACTTACTTGCAAGCTGGATTCAGCACAGTGTTTCTTTCATTGTTTGAAACTCATATTCAATCAGAACAGCAAATATTGAAATGGTTATAATGACTAATATGAAGATGATCCTTAATGGCTGCAAGTAAGATGGTTTCACCACAGTTTTCTCTCAGTGAACAAATGCTATATATATTCTGTCCCGCATGCAATGAAATGTTTGTTAAGTCTTATATGAACATGTTCCTAAACAGCTACCCGCAAACTGGGCTTAGAACAGTGTTCTCACACTGTTAGTAATTGATAGGTCATCTGTAGGGCATATGCTGAAATGTTTGAAATGTCTTATGTGAATATGCCCCTAAACAGCTGTAAGCACATTTGTTTCACCAGAGTCCCTTTAGTGTCTGAATCTTATGGATATTTTTCAAGTCTGTAGTGTAATTTTTTAAGTATTTTATGAAGTTCTTCCTAAACAGATACTAGGAAACAAGGGTTCAGCTCATCCTTCTTTCCTTGAGTGAATATTAAAATCATTCTGTCATGACCATAGCGCAATATTTGTTAAGACTTATAAAAAGATATTTCTAAAAGACAACTTTCCAGCTGGGTTCTTAACATTGTTCTTTCATTTTATGGAAGTGATAACCATTCTGGATGGAATACACTGAAACGTTTGAAAAGACTTGTATGAAGATACTCCTAAATAGCTACAAGCAATCTGGTTACACCACAGCGTTCTTTCATTTAATAAACTTTATATATAGTCTCCTATAGCTGTAGTGAAATGTTTTATATCATATATGAAAATGTTCCTACAGCTACCTGCAAGCTGGGATCAGCACACTGACTTTTCATTGTAATAAAGTGATAGTTACTTTGTACGGCATACACTGAAATGTCAGAAAAGACTTATATGAGTGTATTTCTAAAGAGATACAAGCAAGCTGGTTTCACAATAGTGATCTTTCATTGAATTAATGTAATAGATATTCTGTCGCACATGTTGTGAAATGTTCAATAAATCTTACATGAAAATGTTACTATAAGTCTACCTGAAAGCTGAGTTAAGTACAATGTTTTTTCATTTTAAGAAAGTATAGCTGTTCTCTATGGCTCATACTGAAATGCTAGAAAAGACTTACATGAAGATGTTCCTTAAAAGCTACAAGGAAGTTGGTTTCACCACAGCATTCTTTCAATGAGTGAATGTTATAGATATTCCATCATGCCCGTAGTGAAATGTTTGATAGGACTTATTTGAAGATTCCCCTAAAGAGCTGCAAGCAAGGTGTTTTCACCACAGTGTTCATTCAGAAAATGAATGTTATACGTATTTCTGTCATGCCTCAAGAGAACTATTTGATGTCTTATGTGAGAGTGTTCCTGAACAGCTACAAGCAAGCTTTTTCAACATAGTGTGGTTTCCTTGAATGAATGTTATGGATATCATGTTGCGGCTGTAGAGAAACGTTTGATAAGACATAAATGAAATGCTCATAAAGAGCCACTGGTTTCATCAGAACGTTCTTTCTGGATATGGAAGTGATAGCCATTCTGTAGGCATAATGAAGTGTTTGAAGAGCCTTATACGAAGACATTCCCAAGGCGCCAGAAGTAATCTGGCTTCACCACAGTGTTCTTTCAGTGAACGAGTGTTATAGCTAGTCTGTCATGCCTGTAGTGAAATGTTTAATAAGTCTTATATGAAGAGGTTTCAAACAGCCGCCAGCAAGCCGGGTTTAGCACAGTGTCCTTTAACTGTAAGTAAGTGAGAGCCATTCTGTATGGCATATACTTAAATGTTAGAGAGGTCTTATATGAAGATGTTCCTAAATAGAATCCAACAAGATGTGTTCAGGACAGAATAATTTCATCATAAGATAGTGACAGCCGTTTAGTATGGCATATACTGAAATGCTGAAAAGCACTGAAATGAAGATCTTCCTTAACAGTAAAACCAAGCCACTTTCACCATAGTGTTCTTTCATTGAATGGATGTAATAGATATTCTGTCATGCCTGTAGTTAAATGTTCAATAGGTCTTACATAAAAATACTCCTAATAATCTACCTGAAAGCTATTAAACACAACCTTCTTTCCTTGTAAGAAGGGTATGGCCATGCTGTATGCCATATACTGAAATGCTTGAAAAGCTTTATACGAAGATGTTCCTCAACAGTTACAAGAAAACTGCTTTCATCCCTGTGTTCGTTCAATGAGTGAATGTTTAGAGATTCTGTCATTCCTGCAAAGGAATGTTTAATAAGTCTTACATGAAGATGTTTCTAAACAGCTACAAGGAAATTTTTTTAAATATAGCGTTATTACATTGAATAAACATTAAAGATATCCTGTCATGGCTGTAGGCAAATGTCTGATAAGACTTGAGCAAAATATTAATAAACAATTACTTGCAAGCTGGGTTCATCACAGTATTCTTTCCTGGCTATGGAGATGGTAGCCATTCTGTATGGCATAAAGTGATATGTTTGAAGAGCCTTCGATTTATATTCTTAAACAGCTAACAAGCAAGATGGTTTCTTCACAGTGTTCTTTCAGTGAATGAATGTTCTAGATATTGTCACATCTGTGGTGAAATATTTGATATATGATGTTCCTAAACAGCTACCTATAAACTGGATTCAGCATGTGTTCTTTCATTTTGTGAAAATGATAGTCGCTCTGTGTGGAATATACTTAAGTATTTGAAGTGTATTATGTGCAGATGTTCCTAAACAGTGAAAAGAAGATGGTTTTTGCACAATTTTCTTTCAGATGACAAATGTTATAGACATTGTCACATCTGTAGTCAAATGTTTGATATGATTTATGTGAAAATATCCCTAAACAGCTACCTGTTGGCTTGATTAAGCACAATGCTCTTTCATTGTAAGAAAGTGATAGCTGTTCCATGTGGCATATACTGAAATGTTTGAAATGTCATATGTGAAGATGTTCCTTAAGAGCTACTTGCTAGGTGTTTTCAAGACAATGTTCTTTCAGTGAATGAATGTTGTAGATAGTCTATCACACCCGTAGCGAAATGCTGGATAAGTTTTATGAAGATGTCCCTAAGTAGCTACAAGCAAAATGGTTTCACAACAGTGTTCTTACAGACATTGAAGGTTATAGATATTCTGTCATGCCTGTAGTGAAATGTTTGATAAGACTTGCATGAACACTTACATGAAGATGTTTCTAAACAGCCACAAGCAAGCTTTTTCAACACAGTATTTCATTGAATGGATGTAATAATCATCACATTGTGGCTGCAGAGAAACGTTTGATAAGACACACACAAAATGTTCATAAATAGCATGTGCCAGCTGGTTGCATCACAATGTTGTTTAATTTAATGGAAGTGATCATCATTCTGTATAGCATATGATGTGTTTGAATAGCCTTATATAAAGATATTCCTAAAAACTTATGAGCAATCTGGTTTGACCAGAGTGTGTTCCTCAGTGAAGGAATCTTACAGAGATTCTGTCAGAGCAGTAGTGACATGTTTGGTGTTTTGTATGAAGAAACCCTAAATGGCTTCCTGCAAGATGAGTTCAACACAGTGTTATTTCATTTTAAGAAAATGATAGTCATTCTGTTTGGCATAAACGGAAATATTAGAAAAGCCTTATATCAAGAGGTTCCTAATTAGCTACCAGCAATCTGGCTTCACAATAGTGTTCTTTCATTGAATGGATGTAATAGATACTTTGTAGTGAAATGTATGATAAGTCTCTTATGAAAAGGTTCCTAAACAGCTGCCTGCAATCTGGCTTCAGCACATTATATCATTGTCTCAAAGTGATATTCATTCAGTATGTCTTATATGGAAACGCTTGAAAGGGTGAACATGAAGAAGTTTCTAAATATATACAAGCAAGATTGTTTCTCCACAGTTTTCTTTCAGTGACTGAATGTTATGTATAGTCTGTCACGACTATTGTAAAATGTTTGATGAGTCTTATGTAGAAACGTTCCTAGATAGCTATCTGTGAGCTCTATTTAGCACAGTGTTCTTTCATTGTAGGAAAATGATACCCATTCATTATGGCATATACTGAAATGTGAGAAATGTCTTAAATACAAATGTTCCTAATAATAGCTTCAAGATGCTTTCACCACAGAGTTCTTTCAGTGAAACAATATTGCAGATATTCTGTGACACTTGTAGTGAAGTGTTAGTTAAAACTTACTTGCAAGCTGGATTCAGCACAGTGTTTCTTTCATTGTTTGAAACTCATATTCAATCAGAACAGCAAATATTGAAATGGTTATAATGACTAATATGAAGATGATCCTTAATGGCTGCAAGTAAGATGGTTTCACCACAGTTTTCTCTCAGTGAACAAATGCTATATATATTCTGTCCCGCATGCAATGAAATGTTTGTTAAGTCTTATATGAACATGTTCCTAAACAGCTACCCGCAAACTGGGCTTAGAACAGTGTTCTCACACTGTTAGTAATTGATAGGTCATCTGTAGGGCATATGCTGAAATGTTTGAAATGTCTTATGTGAATATGCCCCTAAACAGCTGTAAGCACATTTGTTTCACCAGAGTCCCTTTAGTGTCTGAATCTTATGGATATTTTTCAAGTCTGTAGTGTAATTTTTTAAGTATTTTATGAAGTTCTTCCTAAACAGATACTAGGAAACAAGGGTTCAGCTCATCCTTCTTTCCTTGAGTGAATATTAAAATCATTCTGTCATGACCATAGCGCAATATTTGTTAAGACTTATAAAAAGATATTTCTAAAAGACAACTTTCCAGCTGGGTTCTTAACATTGTTCTTTCATTTTATGGAAGTGATAACCATTCTGGATGGAATACACTGAAACGTTTGAAAAGACTTGTATGAAGATACTCCTAAATAGCTACAAGCAATCTGGTTACACCACAGCGTTCTTTCATTTAATAAACTTTATATATAGTCTCCTATAGCTGTAGTGAAATGTTTTATATCATATATGAAAATGTTCCTACAGCTACCTGCAAGCTGGGATCAGCACACTGACTTTTCATTGTAATAAAGTGACAGTTACTTTGTACGGCATACACTGAAATGTCAGAAAAGACTTATATGAGTGTATTTCTAAAGAGATACAAGCAAGCTGGTTTCACAATAGTGATCTTTCGTTGAATTAATGTAATAGATATTCTGTCGCACATGTTGTGAAATGTTCAATAAATCTTACATGAAAATGTTACTATAAGTCTACCTGAAAGCTGAGTTAAGTACAATGTTTTTTCATTTTAAGAAAGTATAGCTGTTCTCTATGGCTCATACTGAAATGCTAGAAAAGACTTACATGAAGATGTTCCTTAAAAGCTACAAGGAAGTTGGTTTCACCACAGCATTCTTTCAATGAGTGAATGTTATAGATATTCCATCATGCCCGTAGTGAAATGTTTGATAGGACTTATTTGAAGATTCCCCTAAAGAGCTGCAAGCAAGGTGTTTTCACCACAGTGTTCATTCAGAAAATGAATGTTATACGTATTTCTGTCATGCCTCAAGAGAACTATTTGATGTCTTATGTGAGAGTGTTCCTGAACAGCTACAAGCAAGCTTTTTCAACATAGTGTGGTTTCCTTGAATGAATGTTATGGATATCATGTTGCGGCTGTAGAGAAACGTTTGATAAGACATAAATGAAATGCTCATAAAGAGCCACTGGTTTCATCAGAACGTTCTTTCTGGATATGGAAGTGATAGCCATTCTGTAGGCATAATGAAGTGTTTGAAGAGCCTTATACGAAGACATTCCCAAGGCGCCAGAAGTAATCTGGCTTCACCACAGTGTTCTTTCAGTGAACGAGTGTTATAGCTAGTCTGTCATGCCTGTAGTGAAATGTTTAATAAGTCTTATATGAAGAGGTTTCAAACAGCCGCCAGCAAGCCGGGTTTAGCACAGTGTCCTTTAACTGTAAGTAAGTGAGAGCCATTCTGTATGGCATATACTTAAATGTTAGAGAGGTCTTATATGAAGATGTTCCTAAATAGAATCCAACAAGATGTGTTCAGGACAGAATAATTTCATCATAAGATAGTGACAGCCGTTTAGTATGGCATATACTGAAATGCTGAAAAGGACTGAAATGAAGATCTTCCTTAACAGTAAAACCAAGCCACTTTCACCATAGTGTTCTTTCATTGAATGGATGTAATAGATATTCTGTCATGCCTGTAGTTAAATGTTCAATAGGTCTTACATAAAAATACTCCTAATAATCTACCTGAAAGCTATTAAACACAACCTTCTTTCCTTGTAAGAAGGGTATGGCCATGCTGTATGCCATATACTGAAATGCTTGAAAAGCTTTATACGAAGATGTTCCTCAACAGTTACAAGAAAACTGCTTTCATCCCTGTGTTCGTTCAATGAGTGAATGTTTAGAGATTCTGTCATTCCTGCAAAGGAATGTTTAATAAGTCTTACATGAAGATGTTTCTAAACAGCTACAAGGAAATTTTTTTAAATATAGCGTTATTACATTGAATAAACATTAAAGATATCCTGTCATGGCTGTAGGCAAATGTCTGATAAGACTTGAGCAAAATATTAATAAACAATTACTTGCAAGCTGGGTTCATCACAGTATTCTTTCCTGGCTATGGAGATGGTAGCCATTCTGTATGGCATAAAGTGATATGTTTGAAGAGCCTTCGATTTATATTCTTAAACAGCTAACAAGCAAGATGGTTTCTTCACAGTGTTCTTTCAGTGAATGAATGTTCTAGATATTGTCACATCTGTGGTGAAATATTTGATATATGATGTTCCTAAACAGCTACCTATAAACTGGATTCAGCATGTGTTCTTTCATTTTGTGAAAATGATAGTCGCTCTGTGTGGAATATACTTAAGTATTTGAAGTGTATTATGTGCAGATGTTCCTAAACAGTGAAAAGAAGATGGTTTTTGCACAATTTTCTTTCAGATGACAAATGTTATAGACATTGTCACATCTGTAGTCAAATGTTTGATATGATTTATGTGAAAATATCCCTAAACAGCTACCTGTTGGCTTGATTAAGCACAATGCTCTTTCATTGTAAGAAAGTGATAGCTGTTCCATGTGGCATATACTGAAATGTTTGAAATGTCATATGTGAAGATGTTCCTTAAGAGCTACTTGCTAGGTGTTTTCAAGACAATGTTCTTTCAGTGAATGAATGTTGTAGATAGTCTATCACACCCGTAGCGAAATGCTGGATAAGTTTTATGAAGATGTCCCTAAGTAGCTACAAGCAAAATGGTTTCACAACAGTGTTCTTACAGACATTGAAGGTTATAGATATTCTGTCATGCCTGTAGTGAAATGTTTGATAAGACTTGCATGAACACTTACATGAAGATGTTTCTAAACAGCCACAAGCAAGCTTTTTCAACACAGTATTTCATTGAATGGATGTAATAATCATCACATTGTGGCTGCAGAGAAACGTTTGATAAGACACACACAAAATGTTCATAAATAGCATGTGCCAGCTGGTTGCATCACAATGTTGTTTAATTTAATGGAAGTGATCATCATTCTGTATAGCATATGATGTGTTTGAATAGCCTTATATAAAGATATTCCTAAAAACTTATGAGCAATCTGGTTTGACCAGAGTGTGTTCCTCAGTGAATGAATCTTACAGAGATTCTGTCAGAGCAGTAGTGACATGTTTGGTGTTTTGTATGAAGAAACCCTAAATGGCTTCCTGCAAGATGAGTTCAACACAGTGTTATTTCATTTTAAGAAAATGATAGTCATTCTGTTTGGCATAAACTGAAATATTAGAAAAGCCTTATATCAAGAGGTTCCTAATTAGCTACCAGCAATCTGGCTTCACAATAGTGTTCTTTCATTGAATGGATGTAATAGATACTTTGTAGTGAAATGTATGATAAGTCTCTTATGAAAAGGTTCCTAAACAGCTGCCTGCAATCTGGCTTCAGCACATTATATCATTGTCTCAAAGTGATATTCATTCAGTATGTCTTATATGGAAACGCTTGAAATGGTGAACATGAAGAAGTTTCTAAATATATACAAGCAAGATTGTTTCTCCACAGTTTTCTTTCAGTGACTGAATGTTATGTATAGTCTGTCACGACTATTGTAAAATGTTTGATAAGTCTTATGTAGAAACGTTCCTAGATAGCTATCTGTGAGCTCTATTTAGCACAGTGTTCTTTCATTGTAGGAAAATGATACCCATTCATTATGGCATATACTGAAATGTGAGAAATGTCTTAAATACAAATGTTCCTAATAATAGCTTCAAGATGCTTTCACCACAGAGTTCTTTCAGTGAAACAATATTGCAGATATTCTGTGACACTTGTAGTGAAGTGTTAGTTAAAACTTACTTGCAAGCTGGATTCAGCACAGTGTTTCTTTCATTGTTTGAAACTCATATTCAATCAGAACAGCAAATATTGAAATGGTTATAATGACTAATATGAAGATGATCCTTAATGGCTGCAAGTAAGATGGTTTCACCACAGTTTTCTCTCAGTGAACAAATGCTATATATATTCTGTCCCGCATGCAATGAAATGTTTGTTAAGTCTTATATGAACATGTTCCTAAACAGCTACCCGCAAACTGGGCTTAGAACAGTGTTCTCACACTGTTAGTAATTGATAGGTCATCTGTAGGGCATATGCTGAAATGTTTGAAATGTCTTATGTGAATATGCCCCTAAACAGCTGTAAGCACATTTGTTTCACCAGAGTCCCTTTAGTGTCTGAATCTTATGGATATTTTTCAAGTCTGTAGTGTAATTTTTTAAGTATTTTATGAAGTTCTTCCTAAACAGATACTAGGAAACAAGGGTTCAGCTCATCCTTCTTTCCTTGAGTGAATATTAAAATCATTCTGTCATGACCATAGCGCAATATTTGTTAAGACTTATAAAAAGATATTTCTAAAAGACAACTTTCCAGCTGGGTTCTTAACATTGTTCTTTCATTTTATGGAAGTGATAACCATTCTGGATGGAATACACTGAAACGTTTGAAAAGACTTGTATGAAGATACTCCTAAATAGCTACAAGCAATCTGGTTACACCACAGCGTTCTTTCATTTAATAAACTTTATATATAGTCTCCTATAGCTGTAGTGAAATGTTTTATATCATATATGAAAATGTTCCTACAGCTACCTGCAAGCTGGGATCAGCACACTGACTTTTCATTGTAATAAAGTGACAGTTACTTTGTACGGCATACACTGAAATGTCAGAAAAGACTTATATGAGTGTATTTCTAAAGAGATACAAGCAAGCTGGTTTCACAATAGTGATCTTTCATTGAATTAATGTAATAGATATTCTGTCGCACATGTTGTGAAATGTTCAATAAATCTTACATGAAAATGTTACTATAAGTCTACCTGAAAGCTGAGTTAAGTACAATGTTTTTTCATTTTAAGAAAGTATAGCTGTTCTCTATGGCTCATACTGAAATGCTACAAAAGACTTACATGAAGATGTTCCTTAAAAGCTACAAGGAAGTTGGTTTCACCACAGCATTCTTTCAATGAGTGAATGTTATAGATATTCCATCATGCCCGTAGTGAAATGTTTGATAGGACTTATTTGAAGATTCCCCTAAAGAGCTGCAAGCAAGGTGTTTTCACCACAGTGTTCATTCAGAAAATGAATGTTATACGTATTTCTGTCATGCCTCAAGAGAACTATTTGATGTCTTATGTGAGAGTGTTCCTGAACAGCTACAAGCAAGCTTTTTCAACATAGTGTGGTTTCCTTGAATGAATGTTATGGATATCATGTTGCGGCTGTAGAGAAACGTTTGATAAGACATAAATGAAATGCTCATAAAGAGCCACTGGTTTCATCAGAACGTTCTTTCTGGATATGGAAGTGATAGCCATTCTGTAGGCATAATGAAGTGTTTGAAGAGCCTTATACGAAGACATTCCCAAGGCGCCAGAAGTAATCTGGCTTCACCACAGTGTTCTTTCAGTGAACGAGTGTTATAGCTAGTCTGTCATGCCTGTAGTGAAATGTTTAATAAGTCTTATATGAAGAGGTTTCAAACAGCCGCCAGCAAGCCGGGTTTAGCACAGTGTCCTTTAACTGTAAGTAAGTGAGAGCCATTCTGTATGGCATATACTTAAATGTTAGAGAGGTCTTATATGAAGATGTTCCTAAATAGAATCCAACAAGATGTGTTCAGGACAGAATAATTTCATCATAAGATAGTGACAGCCGTTTAGTATGGCATATACTGAAATGCTGAAAAGGACTGAAATGAAGATCTTCCTTAACAGTAAAACCAAGCCACTTTCACCATAGTGTTCTTTCATTGAATGGATGTAATAGATATTCTGTCATGCCTGTAGTTAAATGTTCAATAGGTCTTACATAAAAATACTCCTAATAATCTACCTGAAAGCTATTAAACACAACCTTCTTTCCTTGTAAGAAGGGTATGGCCATGCTGTATGCCATATACTGAAATGCTTGAAAAGCTTTATACGAAGATGTTCCTCAACAGTTACAAGAAAACTGCTTTCATCCCTGTGTTCGTTCAATGAGTGAATGTTTAGAGATTCTGTCATTCCTGCAAAGGAATGTTTAATAAGTCTTACATGAAGATGTTTCTAAACAGCTACAAGGAAATTTTTTTAAATATAGCGTTATTACATTGAATAAACATTAAAGATATCCTGTCATGGCTGTAGGCAAATGTCTGATAAGACTTGAGCAAAATATTAATAAACAATTACTTGCAAGCTGGGTTCATCACAGTATTCTTTCCTGGCTATGGAGATGATAGCCATTCTGTATGGCATAAAGTGATATGTTTGAAGAGCCTTCGATTTATATTCTTAAACAGCTAACAAGCAAGATGGTTTCTTCACAGTGTTCTTTCAGTGAATGAATGTTCTAGATATTGTCACATCTGTGGTGAAATATTTGATATATGATGTTCCTAAACAGCTACCTATAAACTGGATTCAGCATGTGTTCTTTCATTTTGTGAAAATGATAGTCGCTCTGTGTGGAATATACTTAAGTATTTGAAGTGTATTATGTGCAGATGTTCCTAAACAGTGAAAAGAAGATGGTTTTTGCACAATTTTCTTTCAGATGACAAATGTTATAGACATTGTCACATCTGTAGTCAAATGTTTGATATGATTTATGTGAAAATATCCCTAAACAGCTACCTGTTGGCTTGATTAAGCACAATGCTCTTTCATTGTAAGAAAGTGATAGCTGTTCCATGTGGCATATACTGAAATGTTTGAAATGTCATATGTGAAGATGTTCCTTAAGAGCTACTTGCTAGGTGTTTTCAAGACAATGTTCTTTCAGTGAATGAATGTTGTAGATAGTCTATCACACCCGTAGCGAAATGCTGGATAAGTTTTATGAAGATGTCCCTAAGTAGCTACAAGCAAAATGGTTTCACAACAGTGTTCTTACAGACATTGAAGGTTATAGATATTCTGTCATGCCTGTAGTGAAATGTTTGATAAGACTTGCATGAACACTTACATGAAGATGTTTCTAAACAGCCACAAGCAAGCTTTTTCAACACAGTATTTCATTGAATGGATGTAATAATCATCACATTGTGGCTGCAGAGAAACGTTTGATAAGACACACACAAAATGTTCATAAATAGCATGTGCCAGCTGGTTGCATCACAATGTTGTTTAATTTAATGGAAGTGATCATCATTCTGTATAGCATATGATGTGTTTGAATAGCCTTATATAAAGATATTCCTAAAAACTTATGAGCAATCTGGTTTGACCAGAGTGTGTTCCTCAGTGAAGGAATCTTACAGAGATTCTGTCAGAGCAGTAGTGACATGTTTGGTGTTTTGTATGAAGAAACCCTAAATGGCTTCCTGCAAGATGAGTTCAACACAGTGTTATTTCATTTTAAGAAAATGATAGTCATTCTGTTTGGCATAAACGGAAATATTAGAAAAGCCTTATATCAAGAGGTTCCTAATTAGCTACCAGCAATCTGGCTTCACAATAGTGTTCTTTCATTGAATGGATGTAATAGATACTTTGTAGTGAAATGTATGATAAGTCTCTTATGAAAAGGTTCCTAAACAGCTGCCTGCAATCTGGCTTCAGCACATTATATCATTGTCTCAAAGTGATATTCATTCAGTATGTCTTATATGGAAACGCTTGAAAGGGTGAACATGAAGAAGTTTCTAAATATATACAAGCAAGATTGTTTCTCCACAGTTTTCTTTCAGTGACTGAATGTTATGTATAGTCTGTCACGACTATTGTAAAATGTTTGATGAGTCTTATGTAGAAACGTTCCTAGATAGCTATCTGTGAGCTCTATTTAGCACAGTGTTCTTTCATTGTAGGAAAATGATACCCATTCATTATGGCATATACTGAAATGTGAGAAATGTCTTAAATACAAATGTTCCTAATAATAGCTTCAAGATGCTTTCACCACAGAGTTCTTTCAGTGAAACAATATTGCAGATATTCTGTGACACTTGTAGTGAAGTGTTAGTTAAAACTTACTTGCAAGCTGGATTCAGCACAGTGTTTCTTTCATTGTTTGAAACTCATATTCAATCAGAACAGCAAATATTGAAATGGTTATAATGACTAATATGAAGATGATCCTTAATGGCTGCAAGTAAGATGGTTTCACCACAGTTTTCTCTCAGTGAACAAATGCTATATATATTCTGTCCCGCATGCAATGAAATGTTTGTTAAGTCTTATATGAACATGTTCCTAAACAGCTACCCGCAAACTGGGCTTAGAACAGTGTTCTCACACTGTTAGTAATTGATAGGTCATCTGTAGGGCATATGCTGAAATGTTTGAAATGTCTTATGTGAATATGCCCCTAAACAGCTGTAAGCACATTTGTTTCACCAGAGTCCCTTTAGTGTCTGAATCTTATGGATATTTTTCAAGTCTGTAGTGTAATTTTTTAAGTATTTTATGAAGTTCTTCCTAAACAGATACTAGGAAACAAGGGTTCAGCTCATCCTTCTTTCCTTGAGTGAATATTAAAATCATTCTGTCATGACCATAGCGCAATATTTGTTAAGACTTATAAAAAGATATTTCTAAAAGACAACTTTCCAGCTGGGTTCTTAACATTGTTCTTTCATTTTATGGAAGTGATAACCATTCTGGATGGAATACACTGAAACGTTTGAAAAGACTTGTATGAAGATACTCCTAAATAGCTACAAGCAATCTGGTTACACCACAGCGTTCTTTCATTTAATAAACTTTATATATAGTCTCCTATAGCTGTAGTGAAATGTTTTATATCATATATGAAAATGTTCCTACAGCTACCTGCAAGCTGGGATCAGCACACTGACTTTTCATTGTAATAAAGTGACAGTTACTTTGTACGGCATACACTGAAATGTCAGAAAAGACTTATATGAGTGTATTTCTAAAGAGATACAAGCAAGCTGGTTTCACAATAGTGATCTTTCGTTGAATTAATGTAATAGATATTCTGTCGCACATGTTGTGAAATGTTCAATAAATCTTACATGAAAATGTTACTATAAGTCTACCTGAAAGCTGAGTTAAGTACAATGTTTTTTCATTTTAAGAAAGTATAGCTGTTCTCTATGGCTCATACTGAAATGCTAGAAAAGACTTACATGAAGATGTTCCTTAAAAGCTACAAGGAAGTTGGTTTCACCACAGCATTCTTTCAATGAGTGAATGTTATAGATATTCCATCATGCCCGTAGTGAAATGTTTGATAGGACTTATTTGAAGATTCCCCTAAAGAGCTGCAAGCAAGGTGTTTTCACCACAGTGTTCATTCAGAAAATGAATGTTATACGTATTTCTGTCATGCCTCAAGAGAACTATTTGATGTCTTATGTGAGAGTGTTCCTGAACAGCTACAAGCAAGCTTTTTCAACATAGTGTGGTTTCCTTGAATGAATGTTATGGATATCATGTTGCGGCTGTAGAGAAACGTTTGATAAGACATAAATGAAATGCTCATAAAGAGCCACTGGTTTCATCAGAACGTTCTTTCTGGATATGGAAGTGATAGCCATTCTGTAGGCATAATGAAGTGTTTGAAGAGCCTTATACGAAGACATTCCCAAGGCGCCAGAAGTAATCTGGCTTCACCACAGTGTTCTTTCAGTGAACGAGTGTTATAGCTAGTCTGTCATGCCTGTAGTGAAATGTTTAATAAGTCTTATATGAAGAGGTTTCAAACAGCCGCCAGCAAGCCGGGTTTAGCACAGTGTCCTTTAACTGTAAGTAAGTGAGAGCCATTCTGTATGGCATATACTTAAATGTTAGAGAGGTCTTATATGAAGATGTTCCTAAATAGAATCCAACAAGATGTGTTCAGGACAGAATAATTTCATCATAAGATAGTGACAGCCGTTTAGTATGGCATATACTGAAATGCTGAAAAGGACTGAAATGAAGATCTTCCTTAACAGTAAAACCAAGCCACTTTCACCATAGTGTTCTTTCATTGAATGGATGTAATAGATATTCTGTCATGCCTGTAGTTAAATGTTCAATAGGTCTTACATAAAAATACTCCTAATAATCTACCTGAAAGCTATTAAACACAACCTTCTTTCCTTGTAAGAAGGGTATGGCCATGCTGTATGCCATATACTGAAATGCTTGAAAAGCTTTATACGAAGATGTTCCTCAACAGTTACAAGAAAACTGCTTTCATCCCTGTGTTCGTTCAATGAGTGAATGTTTAGAGATTCTGTCATTCCTGCAAAGGAATGTTTAATAAGTCTTACATGAAGATGTTTCTAAACAGCTACAAGGAAATTTTTTTAAATATAGCGTTATTACATTGAATAAACATTAAAGATATCCTGTCATGGCTGTAGGCAAATGTCTGATAAGACTTGAGCAAAATATTAATAAACAATTACTTGCAAGCTGGGTTCATCACAGTATTCTTTCCTGGCTATGGAGATGGTAGCCATTCTGTATGGCATAAAGTGATATGTTTGAAGAGCCTTCGATTTATATTCTTAAACAGCTAACAAGCAAGATGGTTTCTTCACAGTGTTCTTTCAGTGAATGAATGTTCTAGATATTGTCACATCTGTGGTGAAATATTTGATATATGATGTTCCTAAACAGCTACCTATAAACTGGATTCAGCATGTGTTCTTTCATTTTGTGAAAATGATAGTCGCTCTGTGTGGAATATACTTAAGTATTTGAAGTGTATTATGTGCAGATGTTCCTAAACAGTGAAAAGAAGATGGTTTTTGCACAATTTTCTTTCAGATGACAAATGTTATAGACATTGTCACATCTGTAGTCAAATGTTTGATATGATTTATGTGAAAATATCCCTAAACAGCTACCTGTTGGCTTGATTAAGCACAATGCTCTTTCATTGTAAGAAAGTGATAGCTGTTCCATGTGGCATATACTGAAATGTTTGAAATGTCATATGTGAAGATGTTCCTTAAGAGCTACTTGCTAGGTGTTTTCAAGACAATGTTCTTTCAGTGAATGAATGTTGTAGATAGTCTATCACACCCGTAGCGAAATGCTGGATAAGTTTTATGAAGATGTCCCTAAGTAGCTACAAGCAAAATGGTTTCACAACAGTGTTCTTACAGACATTGAAGGTTATAGATATTCTGTCATGCCTGTAGTGAAATGTTTGATAAGACTTGCATGAACACTTACATGAAGATGTTTCTAAACAGCCACAAGCAAGCTTTTTCAACACAGTATTTCATTGAATGGATGTAATAATCATCACATTGTGGCTGCAGAGAAACGTTTGATAAGACACACACAAAATGTTCATAAATAGCATGTGCCAGCTGGTTGCATCACAATGTTGTTTAATTTAATGGAAGTGATCATCATTCTGTATAGCATATGATGTGTTTGAATAGCCTTATATAAAGATATTCCTAAAAACTTATGAGCAATCTGGTTTGACCAGAGTGTGTTCCTCAGTGAATGAATCTTACAGAGATTCTGTCAGAGCAGTAGTGACATGTTTGGTGTTTTGTATGAAGAAACCCTAAATGGCTTCCTGCAAGATGAGTTCAACACAGTGTTATTTCATTTTAAGAAAATGATAGTCATTCTGTTTGGCATAAACTGAAATATTAGAAAAGCCTTATATCAAGAGGTTCCTAATTAGCTACCAGCAATCTGGCTTCACAATAGTGTTCTTTCATTGAATGGATGTAATAGATACTTTGTAGTGAAATGTATGATAAGTCTCTTATGAAAAGGTTCCTAAACAGCTGCCTGCAATCTGGCTTCAGCACATTATATCATTGTCTCAAAGTGATATTCATTCAGTATGTCTTATATGGAAACGCTTGAAATGGTGAACATGAAGAAGTTTCTAAATATATACAAGCAAGATTGTTTCTCCACAGTTTTCTTTCAGTGACTGAATGTTATGTATAGTCTGTCACGACTATTGTAAAATGTTTGATAAGTCTTATGTAGAAACGTTCCTAGATAGCTATCTGTGAGCTCTATTTAGCACAGTGTTCTTTCATTGTAGGAAAATGATACCCATTCATTATGGCATATACTGAAATGTGAGAAATGTCTTAAATACAAATGTTCCTAATAATAGCTTCAAGATGCTTTCACCACAGAGTTCTTTCAGTGAAACAATATTGCAGATATTCTGTGACACTTGTAGTGAAGTGTTAGTTAAAACTTACTTGCAAGCTGGATTCAGCACAGTGTTTCTTTCATTGTTTGAAACTCATATTCAATCAGAACAGCAAATATTGAAATGGTTATAATGACTAATATGAAGATGATCCTTAATGGCTGCAAGTAAGATGGTTTCACCACAGTTTTCTCTCAGTGAACAAATGCTATATATATTCTGTCCCGCATGCAATGAAATGTTTGTTAAGTCTTATATGAACATGTTCCTAAACAGCTACCCGCAAACTGGGCTTAGAACAGTGTTCTCACACTGTTAGTAATTGATAGGTCATCTGTAGGGCATATGCTGAAATGTTTGAAATGTCTTATGTGAATATGCCCCTAAACAGCTGTAAGCACATTTGTTTCACCAGAGTCCCTTTAGTGTCTGAATCTTATGGATATTTTTCAAGTCTGTAGTGTAATTTTTTAAGTATTTTATGAAGTTCTTCCTAAACAGATACTAGGAAACAAGGGTTCAGCTCATCCTTCTTTCCTTGAGTGAATATTAAAATCATTCTGTCATGACCATAGCGCAATATTTGTTAAGACTTATAAAAAGATATTTCTAAAAGACAACTTTCCAGCTGGGTTCTTAACATTGTTCTTTCATTTTATGGAAGTGATAACCATTCTGGATGGAATACACTGAAACGTTTGAAAAGACTTGTATGAAGATACTCCTAAATAGCTACAAGCAATCTGGTTACACCACAGCGTTCTTTCATTTAATAAACTTTATATATAGTCTCCTATAGCTGTAGTGAAATGTTTTATATCATATATGAAAATGTTCCTACAGCTACCTGCAAGCTGGGATCAGCACACTGACTTTTCATTGTAATAAAGTGATAGTTACTTTGTATGGCATACACTGAAATGTCAGAAAAGACTTATATGAGTGTATTTCTAAAGAGATACAAGCAAGCTGGTTTCACAATAGTGATCTTTCATTGAATTAATGTAATAGATATTCTGTCGCACATGTTGTGAAATGTTCAATAAATCTTACATGAAAATGTTACTATAAGTCTACCTGAAAGCTGAGTTAAGTACAATGTTTTTTCATTTTAAGAAAGTATAGCTGTTCTCTATGGCTCATACTGAAATGCTACAAAAGACTTACATGAAGATGTTCCTTAAAAGCTACAAGGAAGTTGGTTTCACCACAGCATTCTTTCAATGAGTGAATGTTATAGATATTCCATCATGCCCGTAGTGAAATGTTTGATAGGACTTATTTGAAGATTCCCCTAAAGAGCTGCAAGCAAGGTGTTTTCACCACAGTGTTCATTCAGAAAATGAATGTTATACGTATTTCTGTCATGCCTCAAGAGAACTATTTGATGTCTTATGTGAGAGTGTTCCTGAACAGCTACAAGCAAGCTTTTTCAACATAGTGTGGTTTCCTTGAATGAATGTTATGGATATCATGTTGCGGCTGTAGAGAAACGTTTGATAAGACATAAATGAAATGCTCATAAAGAGCCACTGGTTTCATCAGAACGTTCTTTCTGGATATGGAAGTGATAGCCATTCTGTAGGCATAATGAAGTGTTTGAAGAGCCTTATACGAAGACATTCCCAAGGCGCCAGAAGTAATCTGGCTTCACCACAGTGTTCTTTCAGTGAACGAGTGTTATAGCTAGTCTGTCATGCCTGTAGTGAAATGTTTAATAAGTCTTATATGAAGAGGTTTCAAACAGCCGCCAGCAAGCCGGGTTTAGCACAGTGTCCTTTAACTGTAAGTAAGTGAGAGCCATTCTGTATGGCATATACTTAAATGTTAGAGAGGTCTTATATGAAGATGTTCCTAAATAGAATCCAACAAGATGTGTTCAGGACAGAATAATTTCATCATAAGATAGTGACAGCCGTTTAGTATGGCATATACTGAAATGCTGAAAAGGACTGAAATGAAGATCTTCCTTAACAGTAAAACCAAGCCACTTTCACCATAGTGTTCTTTCATTGAATGGATGTAATAGATATTCTGTCATGCCTGTAGTTAAATGTTCAATAGGTCTTACATAAAAATACTCCTAATAATCTACCTGAAAGCTATTAAACACAACCTTCTTTCCTTGTAAGAAGGGTATGGCCATGCTGTATGCCATATACTGAAATGCTTGAAAAGCTTTATACGAAGATGTTCCTCAACAGTTACAAGAAAACTGCTTTCATCCCTGTGTTCGTTCAATGAGTGAATGTTTAGAGATTCTGTCATTCCTGCAAAGGAATGTTTAATAAGTCTTACATGAAGATGTTTCTAAACAGCTACAAGGAAATTTTTTTAAATATAGCGTTATTACATTGAATAAACATTAAAGATATCCTGTCATGGCTGTAGGCAAATGTCTGATAAGACTTGAGCAAAATATTAATAAACAATTACTTGCAAGCTGGGTTCATCACAGTATTCTTTCCTGGCTATGGAGATGATAGCCATTCTGTATGGCATAAAGTGATATGTTTGAAGAGCCTTCGATTTATATTCTTAAACAGCTAACAAGCAAGATGGTTTCTTCACAGTGTTCTTTCAGTGAATGAATGTTCTAGATATTGTCACATCTGTGGTGAAATATTTGATATATGATGTTCCTAAACAGCTACCTATAAACTGGATTCAGCATGTGTTCTTTCATTTTGTGAAAATGATAGTCGCTCTGTGTGGAATATACTTAAGTATTTGAAGTGTATTATGTGCAGATGTTCCTAAACAGTGAAAAGAAGATGGTTTTTGCACAATTTTCTTTCAGATGACAAATGTTATAGACATTGTCACATCTGTAGTCAAATGTTTGATATGATTTATGTGAAAATATCCCTAAACAGCTACCTGTTGGCTTGATTAAGCACAATGCTCTTTCATTGTAAGAAAGTGATAGCTGTTCCATGTGGCATATACTGAAATGTTTGAAATGTCATATGTGAAGATGTTCCTTAAGAGCTACTTGCTAGGTGTTTTCAAGACAATGTTCTTTCAGTGAATGAATGTTGTAGATAGTCTATCACACCCGTAGCGAAATGCTGGATAAGTTTTATGAAGATGTCCCTAAGTAGCTACAAGCAAAATGGTTTCACAACAGTGTTCTTACAGACATTGAAGGTTATAGATATTCTGTCATGCCTGTAGTGAAATGTTTGATAAGACTTGCATGAACACTTACATGAAGATGTTTCTAAACAGCCACAAGCAAGCTTTTTCAACACAGTATTTCATTGAATGGATGTAATAATCATCACATTGTGGCTGCAGAGAAACGTTTGATAAGACACACACAAAATGTTCATAAATAGCATGTGCCAGCTGGTTGCATCACAATGTTGTTTAATTTAATGGAAGTGATCATCATTCTGTATAGCATATGATGTGTTTGAATAGCCTTATATAAAGATATTCCTAAAAACTTATGAGCAATCTGGTTTGACCAGAGTGTGTTCCTCAGTGAAGGAATCTTACAGAGATTCTGTCAGAGCAGTAGTGACATGTTTGGTGTTTTGTATGAAGAAACCCTAAATGGCTTCCTGCAAGATGAGTTCAACACAGTGTTATTTCATTTTAAGAAAATGATAGTCATTCTGTTTGGCATAAACTGAAATATTAGAAAAGCCTTATATCAAGAGGTTCCTAATTAGCTACCAGCAATCTGGCTTCACAATAGTGTTCTTTCATTGAATGGATGTAATAGATACTTTGTAGTGAAATGTATGATAAGTCTCTTATGAAAAGGTTCCTAAACAGCTGCCTGCAATCTGGCTTCAGCACATTATATCACTGTCTCAAAGTGATATTCATTCAGTATGTCTTATATGGAAACGCTTGAAATGGTGAACATGAAGAAGTTTCTAAATATATACAAGCAAGATTGTTTCTCCACAGTTTTCTTTCAGTGACTGAATGTTATGTATAGTCTGTCACGACTATTGTAAAATGTTTGATAAGTCTTATGTAAAAACGTTCCTAGATAGCTATCTGTGAGCTCTATTTAGCACAGTGTTCTTTCATTGTAGGAAAATGATACCCATTCATTATGGCATATACTGAAATGTGAGAAATGTCTTAAATACAAATGTTCCTAATAATAGCTTCAAGATGCTTTCACCACAGAGTTCTTTCAGTGAAACAATATTGCAGATATTCTGTGACACTTGTAGTGAAGTGTTAGTTAAAACTTACTTGCAAGCTGGATTCAGCACAGTGTTTCTTTCATTGTTTGAAACTCATATTCAATCAGAACAGCAAATATTGAAATGGTTATAATGACTAATATGAAGATGATCCTTAATGGCTGCAAGTAAGATGGTTTCACCACAGTTTTCTCTCAGTGAACAAATGCTATATATATTCTGTCCCGCATGCAATGAAATGTTTGTTAAGTCTTATATGAACATGTTCCTAAACAGCTACCCGCAAACTGGGCTTAGAACAGTGTTCTCACACTGTTAGTAATTGATAGGTCATCTGTAGGGCATATGCTGAAATGTTTGAAATGTCTTATGTGAATATGCCCCTAAACAGCTGTAAGCACATTTGTTTCACCAGAGTCCCTTTAGTGTCTGAATCTTATGGATATTTTTCAAGTCTGTAGTGTAATTTTTTAAGTATTTTATGAAGTTCTTCCTAAACAGATACTAGGAAACAAGGGTTCAGCTCATCCTTCTTTCCTTGAGTGAATATTAAAATCATTCTGTCATGACCATAGCGCAATATTTGTTAAGACTTATAAAAAGATATTTCTAAAAGACAACTTTCCAGCTGGGTTCTTAACATTGTTCTTTCATTTTATGGAAGTGATAACCATTCTGGATGGAATACACTGAAACGTTTGAAAAGACTTGTATGAAGATACTCCTAAATAGCTACAAGCAATCTGGTTACACCACAGCGTTCTTTCATTTAATAAACTTTATATATAGTCTCCTATAGCTGTAGTGAAATGTTTTATATCATATATGAAAATGTTCCTACAGCTACCTGCAAGCTGGGATCAGCACACTGACTTTTCATTGTAATAAAGTGATAGTTACTTTGTACGGCATACACTGAAATGTCAGAAAAGACTTATATGAGTGTATTTCTAAAGAGATACAAGCAAGCTGGTTTCACAATAGTGATCTTTCATTGAATTAATGTAATAGATATTCTGTCGCACATGTTGTGAAATGTTCAATAAATCTTACATGAAAATGTTACTATAAGTCTACCTGAAAGCTGAGTTAAGTACAATGTTTTTTCATTTTAAGAAAGTATAGCTGTTCTCTATGGCTCATACTGAAATGCTACAAAAGACTTACATGAAGATGTTCCTTAAAAGCTACAAGGAAGTTGGTTTCACCACAGCATTCTTTCAATGAGTGAATGTTATAGATATTCCATCATGCCCGTAGTGAAATGTTTGATAGGACTTATTTGAAGATTCCCCTAAAGAGCTGCAAGCAAGGTGTTTTCACCACAGTGTTCATTCAGAAAATGAATGTTATACGTATTTCTGTCATGCCTCAAGAGAACTATTTGATGTCTTATGTGAGAGTGTTCCTGAACAGCTACAAGCAAGCTTTTTCAACATAGTGTGGTTTCCTTGAATGAATGTTATGGATATCATGTTGCGGCTGTAGAGAAACGTTTGATAAGACATAAATGAAATGCTCATAAAGAGCCACTGGTTTCATCAGAACGTTCTTTCTGGATATGGAAGTGATAGCCATTCTGTAGGCATAATGAAGTGTTTGAAGAGCCTTATACGAAGACATTCCCAAGGCGCCAGAAGTAATCTGGCTTCACCACAGTGTTCTTTCAGTGAACGAGTGTTATAGCTAGTCTGTCATGCCTGTAGTGAAATGTTTAATAAGTCTTATATGAAGAGGTTTCAAACAGCCGCCAGCAAGCCGGGTTTAGCACAGTGTCCTTTAACTGTAAGTAAGTGAGAGCCATTCTGTATGGCATATACTTAAATGTTAGAGAGGTCTTATATGAAGATGTTCCTAAATAGAATCCAACAAGATGTGTTCAGGACAGAATAATTTCATCATAAGATAGTGACAGCCGTTTAGTATGGCATATACTGAAATGCTGAAAAGCACTGAAATGAAGATCTTCCTTAACAGTAAAACCAAGCCACTTTCACCATAGTGTTCTTTCATTGAATGGATGTAATAGATATTCTGTCATGCCTGTAGTTAAATGTTCAATAGGTCTTACATAAAAATACTCCTAATAATCTACCTGAAAGCTATTAAACACAACCTTCTTTCCTTGTAAGAAGGGTATGGCCATGCTGTATGCCATATACTGAAATGCTTGAAAAGCTTTATACGAAGATGTTCCTCAACAGTTACAAGAAAACTGCTTTCATCCCTGTGTTCGTTCAATGAGTGAATGTTTAGAGATTCTGTCATTCCTGCAAAGGAATGTTTAATAAGTCTTACATGAAGATGTTTCTAAACAGCTACAAGGAAATTTTTTTAAATATAGCGTTATTACATTGAATAAACATTAAAGATATCCTGTCATGGCTGTAGGCAAATGTCTGATAAGACTTGAGCAAAATATTAATAAACAATTACTTGCAAGCTGGGTTCATCACAGTATTCTTTCCTGGCTATGGAGATGATAGCCATTCTGTATGGCATAAAGTGATATGTTTGAAGAGCCTTCGATTTATATTCTTAAACAGCTAACAAGCAAGATGGTTTCTTCACAGTGTTCTTTCAGTGAATGAATGTTCTAGATATTGTCACATCTGTGGTGAAATATTTGATATATGATGTTCCTAAACAGCTACCTATAAACTGGATTCAGCATGTGTTCTTTCATTTTGTGAAAATGATAGTCGCTCTGTGTGGAATATACTTAAGTATTTGAAGTGTATTATGTGCAGATGTTCCTAAACAGTGAAAAGAAGATGGTTTTTGCATAATTTTCTTTCAGATAAGAAATGTTATAGACATTGTCACATCTGTAGTCAAATGTTTGATATGATTTATGTGAAAATATCCCTAAACAGCTACCTGTTGGCTTGATTAAGCACAATGCTCTTTCATTGTAAGAAAGTGATAGCTGTTCCATGTGGCATATACTGAAATGTTTGAAATGTCATATGTGAAGATGTTCCTTAAGAGCTACTTGCTAGGTGTTTTCAAGACAATGTTCTTTCAGTGAATGAATGTTGTAGATAGTCTATCACACCCGTAGCGAAATGCTGGATAAGTTTTATGAAGATGTCCCTAAGTAGCTACAAGCAAAATGGTTTCACAACAGTGTTCTTACAGACATTGAAGGTTATAGATATTCTGTCATGCCTGTAGTGAAATGTTTGATAAGACTTGCATGAACACTTACATGAAGATGTTTCTAAACAGCCACAAGCAAGCTTTTTCAACACAGTATTTCATTGAATGGATGTAATAATCATCACATTGTGGCTGCAGAGAAACGTTTGATAAGACACACACAAAATGTTCATAAATAGCATGTGCCAGCTGGTTGCATCACAATGTTGTTTAATTTAATGGAAGTGATCATCATTCTGTATAGCATATGATGTGTTTGAATAGCCTTATATAAAGATATTCCTAAAAACTTATGAGCAATCTGGTTTGACCAGAGTGTGTTCCTCAGTGAAGGAATCTTACAGAGATTCTGTCAGAGCAGTAGTGACATGTTTGGTGTTTTGTATGAAGAAACCCTAAATGGCTTCCTGCAAGATGAGTTCAACACAGTGTTATTTCATTTTAAGAAAATGATAGTCATTCTGTTTGGCATAAACTGAAATATTAGAAAAGCCTTATATCAAGAGGTTCCTAATTAGCTACCAGCAATCTGGCTTCACAATAGTGTTCTTTCATTGAATGGATGTAATAGATACTTTGTAGTGAAATGTATGATAAGTCTCTTATGAAAAGGTTCCTAAACAGCTGCCTGCAATCTGGCTTCAGCACATTATATCATTGTCTCAAAGTGATATTCATTCAGTATGTCTTATATGGAAACGCTTGAAAGGGTGACCATGAAGAAGTTTCTAAATATATACAAGCAAGATTGTTTCTCCACAGTTTTCTTTCAGTGACTGAATGTTATGTATAGTCTGTCACGACTATTGTAAAATGTTTGATAAGTCTTATGTAGAAACGTTCCTAGATAGCTATCTGTGAGCTCTATTTAGCACAGTGTTCTTTCATTGTAGGAAAATGATACCCATTCATTATGGCATATACTGAAATGTGAGAAATGTCTTAAATACAAATGTTCCTAATAATAGCTTCAAGATGCTTTCACCACAGAGTTCTTTCAGTGAAACAATATTGCAGATATTCTGTGACACTTGTAGTGAAGTGTTAGTTAAAACTTACTTGCAAGCTGGATTCAGCACAGTGTTTCTTTCATTGTTTGAAACTCATATTCAATCAGAACAGCAAATATTGAAATGGTTATAATGACTAATATGAAGATGATCCTTAATGGCTGCAAGTAAGATGGTTTCACCACAGTTTTCTCTCAGTGAACAAATGCTATATATATTCTGTCCCGCATGCAATGAAATGTTTGTTAAGTCTTATATGAACATGTTCCTAAACAGCTACCCGCAAACTGGGCTTAGAACAGTGTTCTCACACTGTTAGTAATTGATAGGTCATCTGTAGGGCATATGCTGAAATGTTTGAAATGTCTTATGTGAATATGCCCCTAAACAGCTGTAAGCACATTTGTTTCACCAGAGTCCCTTTAGTGTCTGAATCTTATGGATATTTTTCAAGTCTGTAGTGTAATTTTTTAAGTATTTTATGAAGTTCTTCCTAAACAGATACTAGGAAACAAGGGTTCAGCTCATCCTTCTTTCCTTGAGTGAATATTAAAATCATTCTGTCATGACCATAGCGCAATATTTGTTAAGACTTATAAAAAGATATTTCTAAAAGACAACTTTGCAGCTGGGTTCTTAACATTGTTCTTTCATTTTATGGAAGTGATAACCATTCTGGATGGAATACACTGAAACGTTTGAAAAGACTTGTATGAAGATACTCCTAAATAGCTACAAGCAATCTGGTTACACCACAGCGTTCTTTCATTTAATAAACTTTATATATAGTCTCCTATAGCTGTAGTGAAATGTTTTATATCATATATGAAAATGTTCCTACAGCTACCTGCAAGCTGGGATCAGCACACTGACTTTTCATTGTAATAAAGTGATAGTTACTTTGTATGGCATACACTGAAATGTCAGAAAAGACTTATATGAGTGTATTTCTAAAGAGATACAAGCAAGCTGGTTTCACAATAGTGATCTTTCATTGAATTAATGTAATAGATATTCTGTCGCACATGTTGTGAAATGTTCAATAAATCTTACATGAAAATGTTACTATAAGTCTACCTGAAAGCTGAGTTAAGTACAATGTTTTTTCATTTTAAGAAAGTATAGCTGTTCTCTATGGCTCATACTGAAATGCTACAAAAGACTTACATGAAGATGTTCCTTAAAAGCTACAAGGAAGTTGGTTTCACCACAGCATTCTTTCAATGAGTGAATGTTATAGATATTCCATCATGCCTGTAGTGAAATGTTTGATAGGACTTATTTGAAGATTCCCCTAAAGAGCTGCAAGCAAGGTGTTTTCACCACAGTGTTCATTCAGAAAATGAATGTTATACGTATTTCTGTCATGCCTCAAGAGAACTATTTGATGTCTTATGTGAGAGTGTTCCTGAACAGCTACAAGCAAGCTTTTTCAACATAGTGTGGTTTCCTTGAATGAATGTTATGGATATCATGTTGCGGCTGTAGAGAAACGTTTGATAAGACATAAATGAAATGCTCATAAAGAGCCACTGGTTTCATCAGAACGTTCTTTCTGGATATGGAAGTGATAGCCATTCTGTAGGCATAATGAAGTGTTTGAAGAGCCTTATACGAAGACATTCCCAAGGCGCCAGAAGTAATCTGGCTTCACCACAGTGTTCTTTCAGTGAACGAGTGTTATAGCTAGTCTGTCATGCCTGTAGTGAAATGTTTAATAAGTCTTATATGAAGAGGTTTCAAACAGCCGCCAGCAAGCCGGGTTTAGCACAGTGTCCTTTAACTGTAAGTAAGTGAGAGCCATTCTGTATGGCATATACTTAAATGTTAGAGAGGTCTTATATGAAGATGTTCCTAAATAGAATCCAACAAGATGTGTTCAGGACAGAATAATTTCATCATAAGATAGTGACAGCCGTTTAGTATGGCATATACTGAAATGCTGAAAAGGACTGAAATGAAGATCTTCCTTAACAGTAAAACCAAGCCACTTTCACCATAGTGTTCTTTCATTGAATGGATGTAATAGATATTCTGTCATGCCTGTAGTTAAATGTTCAATAGGTCTTACATAAAAATACTCCTAATAATCTACCTGAAAGCTATTAAACACAACCTTCTTTCCTTGTAAGAAGGGTATGGCCATGCTGTATGCCATATACTGAAATGCTTGAAAAGCTTTATACGAAGATGTTCCTCAACAGTTACAAGAAAACTGCTTTCATCCCTGTGTTCGTTCAATGAGTGAATGTTTAGAGATTCTGTCATTCCTGCAAAGGAATGTTTAATAAGTCTTACATGAAGATGTTTCTAAACAGCTACAAGGAAATTTTTTTAAATATAGCGTTATTACATTGAATAAACATTAAAGATATCCTGTCATGGCTGTAGGCAAATGTCTGATAAGACTTGAGCAAAATATTAATAAACAATTACTTGCAAGCTGGGTTCATCACAGTATTCTTTCCTGGCTATGGAGATGATAGCCATTCTGTATGGCATAAAGTGATATGTTTGAAGAGCCTTCGATTTATATTCTTAAACAGCTAACAAGCAAGATGGTTTCTTCACAGTGTTCTTTCAGTGAATGAATGTTCTAGATATTGTCACATCTGTGGTGAAATATTTGATATATGATGTTCCTAAACAGCTACCTATAAACTGGATTCAGCATGTGTTCTTTCATTTTGTGAAAATGATAGTCGCTCTGTGTGGAATATACTTAAGTATTTGAAGTGTATTATGTGCAGATGTTCCTAAACAGTGAAAAGAAGATGGTTTTTGCACAATTTTCTTTCAGATGACAAATGTTATAGACATTGTCACATCTGTAGTCAAATGTTTGATATGATTTATGTGAAAATATCCCTAAACAGCTACCTGTTGGCTTGATTAAGCACAATGCTCTTTCATTGTAAGAAAGTGATAGCTGTTCCATGTGGCATATACTGAAATGTTTGAAATGTCATATGTGAAGATGTTCCTTAAGAGCTACTTGCTAGGTGTTTTCAAGACAATGTTCTTTCAGTGAATGAATGTTGTAGATAGTCTATCACACCCGTAGCGAAATGCTGGATAAGTTTTATGAAGATGTCCCTAAGTAGCTACAAGCAAAATGGTTTCACAACAGTGTTCTTACAGACATTGAAGGTTATAGATATTCTGTCATGCCTGTAGTGAAATGTTTGATAAGACTTGCATGAACACTTACATGAAGATGTTTCTAAACAGCCACAAGCAAGCTTTTTCAACACAGTATTTCATTGAATGGATGTAATAATCATCACATTGTGGCTGCAGAGAAACGTTTGATAAGACACACACAAAATGTTCATAAATAGCATGTGCCAGCTGGTTGCATCACAATGTTGTTTAATTTAATGGAAGTGATCATCATTCTGTATAGCATATGATGTGTTTGAATAGCCTTATATAAAGATATTCCTAAAAACTTATGAGCAATCTGGTTTCACCAGAGTGTGTTCCTCAGTGAATGAATCTTACAGAGATTCTGTCAGAGCAGTAGTGACATGTTTGGTGTTTTGTATGAAGAAACCCTAAATGGCTTCCTGCAAGATGAGTTCAACACAGTGTTATTTCATTTTAAGAAAATGATAGTCATTCTGTTTGGCATAAACGGAAATATTAGAAAAGCCTTATATCAAGAGGTTCCTAATTAGCTACCAGCAATCTGGCTTCACAATAGTGTTCTTTCATTGAATGGATGTAATAGATACTTTGTAGTGAAATGTATGATAAGTCTCTTATGAAAAGGTTCCTAAACAGCTGCCTGCAATCTGGCTTCAGCACATTATATCATTGTCTCAAAGTGATATTCATTCAGTATGTCTTATATGGAAACGCTTGAAAGGGTGACCATGAAGAAGTTTCTAAATATATACAAGCAAGATTGTTTCTCCACAGTTTTCTTTCAGTGACTGAATGTTATGTATAGTCTGTCACGACTATTGTAAAATGTTTGATAAGTCTTATGTAGAAACGTTCCTAGATAGCTATCTGTGAGCTCTATTTAGCACAGTGTTCTTTCATTGTAGGAAAATGATACCCATTCATTATGGCATATACTGAAATGTGAGAAATGTCTTAAATACAAATGTTCCTAATAATAGCTTCAAGATGCTTTCACCACAGAGTTCTTTCAGTGAAACAATATTGCAGATATTCTGTGACACTTGTAGTGAAGTGTTAGTTAAAACTTACTTGCAAGCTGGATTCAGCACAGTGTTTCTTTCATTGTTTGAAACTCATATTCAATCAGAACAGCAAATATTGAAATGGTTATAATGACTAATATGAAGATGATCCTTAATGGCTGCAAGTAAGATGGTTTCACCACAGTTTTCTCTCAGTGAACAAATGCTATATATATTCTGTCCCGCATGCAATGAAATGTTTGTTAAGTCTTATATGAACATGTTCCTAAACAGCTACCCGCAAACTGGGCTTAGAACAGTGTTCTCACACTGTTAGTAATTGATAGGTCATCTGTAGGGCATATGCTGAAATGTTTGAAATGTCTTATGTGAATATGCCCCTAAACAGCTGTAAGCACATTTGTTTCACCAGAGTCCCTTTAGTGTCTGAATCTTATGGATATTTTTCAAGTCTGTAGTGTAATTTTTTAAGTATTTTATGAAGTTCTTCCTAAACAGATACTAGGAAACAAGGGTTCAGCTCATCCTTCTTTCCTTGAGTGAATATTAAAATCATTCTGTCATGACCATAGCGCAATATTTGTTAAGACTTATAAAAAGATATTTCTAAAAGACAACTTTCCAGCTGGGTTCTTAACATTGTTCTTTCATTTTATGGAGGTGATAACCATTCTGGATGGAATACACTGAAACGTTTGAAAAGACTTGTATGAAGATACTCCTAAATAGCTACAAGCAATCTGGTTACACCACAGCGTTCTTTCATTTAATAAACTTTATATATAGTCTCCTATAGCTGTAGTGAAATGTTTTATATCATATATGAAAATGTTCCTACAGCTACCTGCAAGCTGGGATCAGCACACTGACTTTTCATTGTAATAAAGTGATAGTTACTTTGTATGGCATACACTGAAATGTCAGAAAAGACTTATATGAGTGTATTTCTAAAGAGATACAAGCAAGCTGGTTTCACAATAGTGATCTTTCATTGAATTAATGTAATAGATATTCTGTCGCACATGTTGTGAAATGTTCAATAAATCTTACATGAAAATGTTACTATAAGTCTACCTGAAAGCTGAGTTAAGTACAATGTTTTTTCATTTTAAGAAAGTATAGCTGTTCTCTATGGCTCATACTGAAATGCTACAAAAGACTTACATGAAGATGTTCCTTAAAAGCTACAAGGAAGTTGGTTTCACCACAGCATTCTTTCAATGAGTGAATGTTATAGATATTCCATCATGCCCGTAGTGAAATGTTTGATAGGACTTATTTGAAGATTCCCCTAAACAGCTGCAAGCAAGGTGTTTTCACCACAGTGTTCATTCAGAAAATGAATGTTATACGTATTTCTGTCATGCCTCAAGAGAACTATTTGATGTCTTATGTGAGAGTGTTCCTGAACAGCTACAAGCAAGCTTTTTCAACATAGTGTGGTTTCCTTGAATGAATGTTATGGATATCATGTTGCGGCTGTAGAGAAACGTTTGATAAGACATAAATGAAATGCTCATAAAGAGCCACTGGTTTCATCAGAACGTTCTTTCTGGATATGGAAGTGATAGCCATTCTGTAGGCATAATGAAGTGTTTGAAGAGCCTTATACGAAGACATTCCCAAGGCGCCAGAAGTAATCTGGCTTCACCACAGTGTTCTTTCAGTGAACGAGTGTTATAGCTAGTCTGTCATGCCTGTAGTGAAATGTTTAATAAGTCTTATATGAAGAGGTTTCAAACAGCCGCCAGCAAGCCGGGTTTAGCACAGTGTCCTTTAACTGTAAGTAAGTGAGAGCCATTCTGTATGGCATATACTTAAATGTTAGAGAGGTCTTATATGAAGATGTTCCTAAATAGAATCCAACAAGATGTGTTCAGGACAGAATAATTTCATCATAAGATAGTGACAGCCGTTTAGTATGGCATATACTGAAATGCTGAAAAGGACTGAAATGAAGATCTTCCTTAACAGTAAAACCAAGCCACTTTCACCATAGTGTTCTTTCATTGAATGGATGTAATAGATATTCTGTCATGCCTGTAGTTAAATGTTCAATAGGTCTTACATAAAAATACTCCTAATAATCTACCTGAAAGCTATTAAACACAACCTTCTTTCCTTGTAAGAAGGGTATGGCCATGCTGTATGCCATATACTGAAATGCTTGAAAAGCTTTATACGAAGATGTTCCTCAACAGTTACAAGAAAACTGCTTTCATCCCTGTGTTCGTTCAATGAGTGAATGTTTAGAGATTCTGTCATTCCTGCAAAGGAATGTTTAATAAGTCTTACATGAAGATGTTTCTAAACAGCTACAAGGAAATTTTTTTAAATATAGCGTTATTACATTGAATAAACATTAAAGATATCCTGTCATGGCTGTAGGCAAATGTCTGATAAGACTTGAGCAAAATATTAATAAACAATTACTTGCAAGCTGGGTTCATCACAGTATTCTTTCCTGGCTATGGAGATGATAGCCATTCTGTATGGCATAAAGTGATATGTTTGAAGAGCCTTCTTCGATTTATATTCTTAAACAGCTAACAAGCAAGATGGTTTCTTCACAGTGTTCTTTCAGTGAATGAATGTTCTAGATATTGTCACATCTGTGGTGAAATATTTGATATATGATGTTCCTAAACAGCTACCTATAAACTGGATTCAGCATGTGTTCTTTCATTTTGTGAAAATGATAGTCGCTCTGTGTGGAATATACTTAAGTATTTGAAGTGTATTATGTGCAGATGTTCCTAAACAGTGAAAAGAAGATGGTTTTTGCACAATTTTCTTTCAGATGACAAATGTTATAGACATTGTCACATCTGTAGTCAAATGTTTGATATGATTTATGTGAAAATATCCCTAAACAGCTACCTGTTGGCTTGATTAAGCACAATGCTCTTTCATTGTAAGAAAGTGATAGCTGTTCCATGTGGCATATACTGAAATGTTTGAAATGTCATATGTGAAGATGTTCCTTAAGAGCTACTTGCTAGGTGTTTTCAAGACAATGTTCTTTCAGTGAATGAATGTTGTAGATAGTCTATCACACCCGTAGCGAAATGCTGGATAAGTTTTATGAAGATGTCCCTAAGTAGCTACAAGCAAAATGGTTTCACAACAGTGTTCTTACAGACATTGAAGGTTATAGATATTCTGTCATGCCTGTAGTGAAATGTTTGATAAGACTTGCATGAACACTTACATGAAGATGTTTCTAAACAGCCACAAGCAAGCTTTTTCAACACAGTATTTCATTGAATGGATGTAATAATCATCACATTGTGGCTGCAGAGAAACGTTTGATAAGACACACACAAAATGTTCATAAATAGCATGTGCCAGCTGGTTGCATCACAATGTTGTTTAATTTAATGGAAGTGATCATCATTCTGTATAGCATATGATGTGTTTGAATAGCCTTATATAAAGATATTCCTAAAAACTTATGAGCAATCTGGTTTGACCAGAGTGTGTTCCTCAGTGAATGAATCTTACAGAGATTCTGTCAGAGCAGTAGTGACATGTTTGGTGTTTTGTATGAAGAAACCCTAAATGGCTTCCTGCAAGATGAGTTCAACACAGTGTTATTTCATTTTAAGAAAATGATAGTCATTCTGTTTGGCATAAACTGAAATATTAGAAAAGCCTTATATCAAGAGGTTCCTAATTAGCTACCAGCAATCTGGCTTCACAATAGTGTTCTTTCATTGAATGGATGTAATAGATACTTTGTAGTGAAATGTATGATAAGTCTCTTATGAAAAGGTTCCTAAACAGCTGCCTGCAATCTGGCTTCAGCACATTATATCATTGTCTCAAAGTGATATTCATTCAGTATGTCTTATATGGAAACGCTTGAAAGGGTGAACATGAAGAAGTTTCTAAATATATACAAGCAAGATTGTTTCTCCACAGTTTTCTTTCAGTGACTGAATGTTATGTATAGTCTGTCACGACTATTGTAAAATGTTTGATGAGTCTTATGTAGAAACGTTCCTAGATAGCTATCTGTGAGCTCTATTTAGCACAGTGTTCTTTCATTGTAGGAAAATGATACCCATTCATTATGGCATATACTGAAATGTGAGAAATGTCTTAAATACAAATGTTCCTAATAATAGCTTCAAGATGCTTTCACCACAGAGTTCTTTCAGTGAAACAATATTGCAGATATTCTGTGACACTTGTAGTGAAGTGTTAGTTAAAACTTACTTGCAAGCTGGATTCAGCACAGTGTTTCTTTCATTGTTTGAAACTCATATTCAATCAGAACAGCAAATATTGAAATGGTTATAATGACTAATATGAAGATGATCCTTAATGGCTGCAAGTAAGATGGTTTCACCACAGTTTTCTCTCAGTGAACAAATGCTATATATATTCTGTCCCGCATGCAATGAAATGTTTGTTAAGTCTTATATGAACATGTTCCTAAACAGCTACCCGCAAACTGGGCTTAGAACAGTGTTCTCACACTGTTAGTAATTGATAGGTCATCTGTAGGGCATATGCTGAAATGTTTGAAATGTCTTATGTGAATATGCCCCTAAACAGCTGTAAGCACATTTGTTTCACCAGAGTCCCTTTAGTGTCTGAATCTTATGGATATTTTTCAAGTCTGTAGTGTAATTTTTTAAGTATTTTATGAAGTTCTTCCTAAACGGATACTAGGAAACAAGGGTTCAGCTCATCCTTCTTTCCTTGAGTGAATATTAAAATCATTCTGTCATGACCATAGCGCAATATTTGTTAAGACTTATAAAAAGATATTTCTAAAAGACAACTTTGCAGCTGGGTTCTTAACATTGTTCTTTCATTTTATGGAAGTGATAACCATTCTGGATGGAATACACTGAAACGTTTGAAAAGACTTGTATGAAGATACTCCTAAATAGCTACAAGCAATCTGGTTACACCACAGCGTTCTTTCATTTAATAAACTTTATATATAGTCTCCTATAGCTGTAGTGAAATGTTTTATATCATATATGAAAATGTTCCTACAGCTACCTGCAAGCTGGGATCAGCACACTGACTTTTCATTGTAATAAAGTGATAGTTACTTTGTATGGCATACACTGAAATGTCAGAAAAGACTTATATGAGTGTATTTCTAAAGAGATACAAGCAAGCTGGTTTCACAATAGTGATCTTTCATTGAATTAATGTAATAGATATTCTGTCGCACATGTTGTGAAATGTTCAATAAATCTTACATGAAAATGTTACTATAAGTCTACCTGAAAGCTGAGTTAAGTACAATGTTTTTTCATTTTAAGAAAGTATAGCTGTTCTCTATGGCTCATACTGAAATGCTACAAAAGACTTACATGAAGATGTTCCTTAAAAGCTACAAGGAAGTTGGTTTCACCACAGCATTCTTTCAATGAGTGAATGTTATAGATATTCCATCATGCCTGTAGTGAAATGTTTGATAGGACTTATTTGAAGATTCCCCTAAAGAGCTGCAAGCAAGGTGTTTTCACCACAGTGTTCATTCAGAAAATGAATGTTATACGTATTTCTGTCATGCCTCAAGAGAACTATTTGATGTCTTATGTGAGAGTGTTCCTGAACAGCTACAAGCAAGCTTTTTCAACATAGTGTGGTTTCCTTGAATGAATGTTATGGATATCATGTTGCGGCTGTAGAGAAACGTTTGATAAGACATAAATGAAATGCTCATAAAGAGCCACTGGTTTCATCAGAACGTTCTTTCTGGATATGGAAGTGATAGCCATTCTGTAGGCATAATGAAGTGTTTGAAGAGCCTTATACGAAGACATTCCCAAGGCGCCAGAAGTAATCTGGCTTCACCACAGTGTTCTTTCAGTGAACGAGTGTTATAGCTAGTCTGTCATGCCTGTAGTGAAATGTTTAATAAGTCTTATATGAAGAGGTTTCAAACAGCCGCCAGCAAGCCGGGTTTAGCACAGTGTCCTTTAACTGTAAGTAAGTGAGAGCCATTCTGTATGGCATATACTTAAATGTTAGAGAGGTCTTATATGAAGATGTTCCTAAATAGAATCCAACAAGATGTGTTCAGGACAGAATAATTTCATCATAAGATAGTGACAGCCGTTTAGTATGGCATATACTGAAATGCTGAAAAGGACTGAAATGAAGATCTTCCTTAACAGTAAAACCAAGCCACTTTCACCATAGTGTTCTTTCATTGAATGGATGTAATAGATATTCTGTCATGCCTGTAGTTAAATGTTCAATAGGTCTTACATAAAAATACTCCTAATAATCTACCTGAAAGCTATTAAACACAACCTTCTTTCCTTGTAAGAAGGGTATGGCCATGCTGTATGCCATATACTGAAATGCTTGAAAAGCTTTATACGAAGATGTTCCTCAACAGTTACAAGAAAACTGCTTTCATCCCTGTGTTCGTTCAATGAGTGAATGTTTAGAGATTCTGTCATTCCTGCAAAGGAATGTTTAATAAGTCTTACATGAAGATGTTTCTAAACAGCTACAAGGAAATTTTTTTAAATATAGCGTTATTACATTGAATAAACATTAAAGATATCCTGTCATGGCTGTAGGCAAATGTCTGATAAGACTTGAGCAAAATATTAATAAACAATTACTTGCAAGCTGGGTTCATCACAGTATTCTTTCCTGGCTATGGAGATGATAGCCATTCTGTATGGCATAAAGTGATATGTTTGAAGAGCCTTCGATTTATATTCTTAAACAGCTAACAAGCAAGATGGTTTCTTCACAGTGTTCTTTCAGTGAATGAATGTTCTAGATATTGTCACATCTGTGGTGAAATATTTGATATATGATGTTCCTAAACAGCTACCTATAAACTGGATTCAGCATGTGTTCTTTCATTTTGTGAAAATGATAGTCGCTCTGTGTGGAATATACTTAAGTATTTGAAGTGTATTATGTGCAGATGTTCCTAAACAGTGAAAAGAAGATGGTTTTTGCACAATTTTCTTTCAGATGACAAATGTTATAGACATTGTCACATCTGTAGTCAAATGTTTGATATGATTTATGTGAAAATATCCCTAAACAGCTACCTGTTGGCTTGATTAAGCACAATGCTCTTTCATTGTAAGAAAGTGATAGCTGTTCCATGTGGCATATACTGAAATGTTTGAAATGTCATATGTGAAGATGTTCCTTAAGAGCTACTTGCTAGGTGTTTTCAAGACAATGTTCTTTCAGTGAATGAATGTTGTAGATAGTCTATCACACCCGTAGCGAAATGCTGGATAAGTTTTATGAAGATGTCCCTAAGTAGCTACAAGCAAAATGGTTTCACAACAGTGTTCTTACAGACATTGAAGGTTATAGATATTCTGTCATGCCTGTAGTGAAATGTTTGATAAGACTTGCATGAACACTTACATGAAGATGTTTCTAAACAGCCACAAGCAAGCTTTTTCAACACAGTATTTCATTGAATGGATGTAATAATCATCACATTGTGGCTGCAGAGAAACGTTTGATAAGACACACACAAAATGTTCATAAATAGCATGTGCCAGCTGGTTGCATCACAATGTTGTTTAATTTAATGGAAGTGATCATCATTCTGTATAGCATATGATGTGTTTGAATAGCCTTATATAAAGATATTCCTAAAAACTTATGAGCAATCTGGTTTCACCAGAGTGTGTTCCTCAGTGAATGAATCTTACAGAGATTCTGTCAGAGCAGTAGTGACATGTTTGGTGTTTTGTATGAAGAAACCCTAAATGGCTTCCTGCAAGATGAGTTCAACACAGTGTTATTTCATTTTAAGAAAATGATAGTCATTCTGTTTGGCATAAACGGAAATATTAGAAAAGCCTTATATCAAGAGGTTCCTAATTAGCTACCAGCAATCTGGCTTCACAATAGTGTTCTTTCATTGAATGGATGTAATAGATACTTTGTAGTGAAATGTATGATAAGTCTCTTATGAAAAGGTTCCTAAACAGCTGCCTGCAATCTGGCTTCAGCACATTATATCATTGTCTCAAAGTGATATTCATTCAGTATGTCTTATATGGAAACGCTTGAAAGGGTGACCATGAAGAAGTTTCTAAATATATACAAGCAAGATTGTTTCTCCACAGTTTTCTTTCAGTGACTGAATGTTATGTATAGTCTGTCACGACTATTGTAAAATGTTTGATAAGTCTTATGTAGAAACGTTCCTAGATAGCTATCTGTGAGCTCTATTTAGCACAGTGTTCTTTCATTGTAGGAAAATGATACCCATTCATTATGGCATATACTGAAATGTGAGAAATGTCTTAAATACAAATGTTCCTAATAATAGCTTCAAGATGCTTTCACCACAGAGTTCTTTCAGTGAAACAATATTGCAGATATTCTGTGACACTTGTAGTGAAGTGTTAGTTAAAACTTACTTGCAAGCTGGATTCAGCACAGTGTTTCTTTCATTGTTTGAAACTCATATTCAATCAGAACAGCAAATATTGAAATGGTTATAATGACTAATATGAAGATGATCCTTAATGGCTGCAAGTAAGATGGTTTCACCACAGTTTTCTCTCAGTGAACAAATGCTATATATATTCTGTCCCGCATGCAATGAAATGTTTGTTAAGTCTTATATGAACATGTTCCTAAACAGCTACCCGCAAACTGGGCTTAGAACAGTGTTCTCACACTGTTAGTAATTGATAGGTCATCTGTAGGGCATATGCTGAAATGTTTGAAATGTCTTATGTGAATATGCCCCTAAACAGCTGTAAGCACATTTGTTTCACCAGAGTCCCTTTAGTGTCTGAATCTTATGGATATTTTTCAAGTCTGTAGTGTAATTTTTTAAGTATTTTATGAAGTTCTTCCTAAACAGATACTAGGAAACAAGGGTTCAGCTCATCCTTCTTTCCTTGAGTGAATATTAAAATCATTCTGTCATGACCATAGCGCAATATTTGTTAAGACTTATAAAAAGATATTTCTAAAAGACAACTTTCCAGCTGGGTTCTTAACATTGTTCTTTCATTTTATGGAGGTGATAACCATTCTGGATGGAATACACTGAAACGTTTGAAAAGACTTGTATGAAGATACTCCTAAATAGCTACAAGCAATCTGGTTACACCACAGCGTTCTTTCATTTAATAAACTTTATATATAGTCTCCTATAGCTGTAGTGAAATGTTTTATATCATATATGAAAATGTTCCTACAGCTACCTGCAAGCTGGGATCAGCACACTGACTTTTCATTGTAATAAAGTGATAGTTACTTTGTATGGCATACACTGAAATGTCAGAAAAGACTTATATGAGTGTATTTCTAAAGAGATACAAGCAAGCTGGTTTCACAATAGTGATCTTTCATTGAATTAATGTAATAGATATTCTGTCGCACATGTTGTGAAATGTTCAATAAATCTTACATGAAAATGTTACTATAAGTCTACCTGAAAGCTGAGTTAAGTACAATGTTTTTTCATTTTAAGAAAGTATAGCTGTTCTCTATGGCTCATACTGAAATGCTACAAAAGACTTACATGAAGATGTTCCTTAAAAGCTACAAGGAAGTTGGTTTCACCACAGCATTCTTTCAATGAGTGAATGTTATAGATATTCCATCATGCCCGTAGTGAAATGTTTGATAGGACTTATTTGAAGATTCCCCTAAACAGCTGCAAGCAAGGTGTTTTCACCACAGTGTTCATTCAGAAAATGAATGTTATACGTATTTCTGTCATGCCTCAAGAGAACTATTTGATGTCTTATGTGAGAGTGTTCCTGAACAGCTACAAGCAAGCTTTTTCAACATAGTGTGGTTTCCTTGAATGAATGTTATGGATATCATGTTGCGGCTGTAGAGAAACGTTTGATAAGACATAAATGAAATGCTCATAAAGAGCCACTGGTTTCATCAGAACGTTCTTTCTGGATATGGAAGTGATAGCCATTCTGTAGGCATAATGAAGTGTTTGAAGAGCCTTATACGAAGACATTCCCAAGGCGCCAGAAGTAATCTGGCTTCACCACAGTGTTCTTTCAGTGAACGAGTGTTATAGCTAGTCTGTCATGCCTGTAGTGAAATGTTTAATAAGTCTTATATGAAGAGGTTTCAAACAGCCGCCAGCAAGCCGGGTTTAGCACAGTGTCCTTTAACTGTAAGTAAGTGAGAGCCATTCTGTATGGCATATACTTAAATGTTAGAGAGGTCTTATATGAAGATGTTCCTAAATAGAATCCAACAAGATGTGTTCAGGACAGAATAATTTCATCATAAGATAGTGACAGCCGTTTAGTATGGCATATACTGAAATGCTGAAAAGGACTGAAATGAAGATCTTCCTTAACAGTAAAACCAAGCCACTTTCACCATAGTGTTCTTTCATTGAATGGATGTAATAGATATTCTGTCATGCCTGTAGTTAAATGTTCAATAGGTCTTACATAAAAATACTCCTAATAATCTACCTGAAAGCTATTAAACACAACCTTCTTTCCTTGTAAGAAGGGTATGGCCATGCTGTATGCCATATACTGAAATGCTTGAAAAGCTTTATACGAAGATGTTCCTCAACAGTTACAAGAAAACTGCTTTCATCCCTGTGTTCGTTCAATGAGTGAATGTTTAGAGATTCTGTCATTCCTGCAAAGGAATGTTTAATAAGTCTTACATGAAGATGTTTCTAAACAGCTACAAGGAAATTTTTTTAAATATAGCGTTATTACATTGAATAAACATTAAAGATATCCTGTCATGGCTGTAGGCAAATGTCTGATAAGACTTGAGCAAAATATTAATAAACAATTACTTGCAAGCTGGGTTCATCACAGTATTCTTTCCTGGCTATGGAGATGATAGCCATTCTGTATGGCATAAAGTGATATGTTTGAAGAGCCTTCTTCGATTTATATTCTTAAACAGCTAACAAGCAAGATGGTTTCTTCACAGTGTTCTTTCAGTGAATGAATGTTCTAGATATTGTCACATCTGTGGTGAAATATTTGATATATGATGTTCCTAAACAGCTACCTATAAACTGGATTCAGCATGTGTTCTTTCATTTTGTGAAAATGATAGTCGCTCTGTGTGGAATATACTTAAGTATTTGAAGTGTATTATGTGCAGATGTTCCTAAACAGTGAAAAGAAGATGGTTTTTGCACAATTTTCTTTCAGATGACAAATGTTATAGACATTGTCACATCTGTAGTCAAATGTTTGATATGATTTATGTGAAAATATCCCTAAACAGCTACCTGTTGGCTTGATTAAGCACAATGCTCTTTCATTGTAAGAAAGTGATAGCTGTTCCATGTGGCATATACTGAAATGTTTGAAATGTCATATGTGAAGATGTTCCTTAAGAGCTACTTGCTAGGTGTTTTCAAGACAATGTTCTTTCAGTGAATGAATGTTGTAGATAGTCTATCACACCCGTAGCGAAATGCTGGATAAGTTTTATGAAGATGTCCCTAAGTAGCTACAAGCAAAATGGTTTCACAACAGTGTTCTTACAGACATTGAAGGTTATAGATATTCTGTCATGCCTGTAGTGAAATGTTTGATAAGACTTGCATGAACACTTACATGAAGATGTTTCTAAACAGCCACAAGCAAGCTTTTTCAACACAGTATTTCATTGAATGGATGTAATAATCATCACATTGTGGCTGCAGAGAAACGTTTGATAAGACACACACAAAATGTTCATAAATAGCATGTGCCAGCTGGTTGCATCACAATGTTGTTTAATTTAATGGAAGTGATCATCATTCTGTATAGCATATGATGTGTTTGAATAGCCTTATATAAAGATATTCCTAAAAACTTATGAGCAATCTGGTTTCACCAGAGTGTGTTCCTCAGTGAATGAATCTTACAGAGATTCTGTCAGAGCAGTAGTGACATGTTTGGTGTTTTGTATGAAGAAACCCTAAATGGCTTCCTGCAAGATGAGTTCAACACAGTGTTATTTCATTTTAAGAAAATGATAGTCATTCTGTTTGGCATAAACTGAAATATTAGAAAAGCCTTATATCAAGAGGTTCCTAATTAGCTACCAGCAATCTGGCTTCACAATAGTGTTCTTTCATTGAATGGATGTAATAGATACTTTGTAGTGAAATGTATGATAAGTCTCTTATGAAAAGGTTCCTAAACAGCTGCCTGCAATCTGGCTTCAGCACATTATATCATTGTCTCAAAGTGATATTCATTCAGTATGTCTTATATGGAAACGCTTGAAAGGGTGACCATGAAGAAGTTTCTAAATATATACAAGCAAGATTGTTTCTCCACAGTTTTCTTTCAGTGACTGAATGTTATGTATAGTCTGTCACGACTATTGTAAAATGTTTGATAAGTCTTATGTAGAAACGTTCCTAGATAGCTATCTGTGAGCTCTATTTAGCACAGTGTTCTTTCATTGTAGGAAAATGATACCCATTCATTATGGCATATACTGAAATGTGAGAAATGTCTTAAATACAAATGTTCCTAATAATAGCTTCAAGATGCTTTCACCACAGAGTTCTTTCAGTGAAACAATATTGCAGATATTCTGTGACACTTGTAGTGAAGTGTTAGTTAAAACTTACTTGCAAGCTGGATTCAGCACAGTGTTTCTTTCATTGTTTGAAACTCATATTCAATCAGAACAGCAAATATTGAAATGGTTATAATGACTAATATGAAGATGATCCTTAATGGCTGCAAGTAAGATGGTTTCACCACAGTTTTCTCTCAGTGAACAAATGCTATATATATTCTGTCCCGCATGCAATGAAATGCTTGTTAAGTCTTATATGAACATGTTCCTAAACAGCTACCCGCAAACTGGGCTTAGAACAGTGTTCTCACACTGTTAGTAATTGATAGGTCATCTGTAGGGCATATGCTGAAATGTTTGAAATGTCTTATGTGAATATGCCCCTAAACAGCTGTAAGCACATTTGTTTCACCAGAGTCCCTTTAGTGTCTGAATCTTATGGATATTTTTCAAGTCTGTAGTGTAATTTTTTAAGTATTTTATGAAGTTCTTCCTAAACGGATACTAGGAAACAAGGGTTCAGCTCATCCTCTTTCCTTGAGTGAATATTAAAATCATTCTGTCATGACCATAGCGCAATATTTGTTAAGACTTATAAAAAGATATTTCTAAAAGACAACTTTCCAGCTGGGTTCTTAACATTGTTCTTTCATTTTATGGAGGTGATAACCATTCTGGATGGAATACACTGAAACGTTTGAAAAGACTTGTATGAAGATACTCCTAAATAGCTACAAGCAATCTGGTTACACCACAGCGTTCTTTCATTTAATAAACTTTATATATAGTCTCCTATAGCTGTAGTGAAATGTTTTATATCATATATGAAAATGTTCCTACAGCTACCTGCAAGCTGGGATCAGCACACTGACTTTTCATTGTAATAAAGTGATAGTTACTTTGTATGGCATACACTGAAATGTCAGAAAAGACTTATATGAGTGTATTTCTAAAGAGATACAAGCAAGCTGGTTTCACAATAGTGATCTTTCATTGAATTAATGTAATAGATATTCTGTCGCACATGTTGTGAAATGTTCAATAAATCTTACATGAAAATGTTACTATAAGTCTACCTGAAAGCTGAGTTAAGTACAATGTTTTTTCATTTTAAGAAAGTATAGCTGTTCTCTATGGCTCATACTGAAATGCTACAAAAGACTTACATGAAGATGTTCCTTAAAAGCTACAAGGAAGTTGGTTTCACCACAGCATTCTTTCAATGAGTGAATGTTATAGATATTCCATCATGCCCGTAGTGAAATGTTTGATAGGACTTATTTGAAGATTCCCCTAAACAGCTGCAAGCAAGGTGTTTTCACCACAGTGTTCATTCAGAAAATGAATGTTATACGTATTTCTGTCATGCCTCAAGAGAACTATTTGATGTCTTATGTGAGAGTGTTCCTGAACAGCTACAAGCAAGCTTTTTCAACATAGTGTGGTTTCCTTGAATGAATGTTATGGATATCATGTTGCGGCTGTAGAGAAACGTTTGATAAGACATAAATGAAATGCTCATAAAGAGCCACTGGTTTCATCAGAACGTTCTTTCTGGATATGGAAGTGATAGCCATTCTGTAGGCATAATGAAGTGTTTGAAGAGCCTTATACGAAGACATTCCCAAGGCGCCAGAAGTAATCTGGCTTCACCACAGTGTTCTTTCAGTGAACGAGTGTTATAGCTAGTCTGTCATGCCTGTAGTGAAATGTTTAATAAGTCTTATATGAAGAGGTTTCAAACAGCCGCCAGCAAGCCGGGTTTAGCACAGTGTCCTTTAACTGTAAGTAAGTGAGAGCCATTCTGTATGGCATATACTTAAATGTTAGAGAGGTCTTATATGAAGATGTTCCTAAATAGAATCCAACAAGATGTGTTCAGGACAGAATAATTTCATCATAAGATAGTGACAGCCGTTTAGTATGGCATATACTGAAATGCTGAAAAGGACTGAAATGAAGATCTTCCTTAACAGTAAAACCAAGCCACTTTCACCATAGTGTTCTTTCATTGAATGGATGTAATAGATATTCTGTCATGCCTGTAGTTAAATGTTCAATAGGTCTTACATAAAAATACTCCTAATAATCTACCTGAAAGCTATTAAACACAACCTTCTTTCCTTGTAAGAAGGGTATGGCCATGCTGTATGCCATATACTGAAATGCTTGAAAAGCTTTATACGAAGATGTTCCTCAACAGTTACAAGAAAACTGCTTTCATCCCTGTGTTCGTTCAATGAGTGAATGTTTAGAGATTCTGTCATTCCTGCAAAGGAATGTTTAATAAGTCTTACATGAAGATGTTTCTAAACAGCTACAAGGAAATTTTTTTAAATATAGCGTTATTACATTGAATAAACATTAAAGATATCCTGTCATGGCTGTAGGCAAATGTCTGATAAGACTTGAGCAAAATATTAATAAACAATTACTTGCAAGCTGGGTTCATCACAGTATTCTTTCCTGGCTATGGAGATGATAGCCATTCTGTATGGCATAAAGTGATATGTTTGAAGAGCCTTCTTCGATTTATATTCTTAAACAGCTAACAAGCAAGATGGTTTCTTCACAGTGTTCTTTCAGTGAATGAATGTTCTAGATATTGTCACATCTGTGGTGAAATATTTGATATATGATGTTCCTAAACAGCTACCTATAAACTGGATTCAGCATGTGTTCTTTCATTTTGTGAAAATGATAGTCGCTCTGTGTGGAATATACTTAAGTATTTGAAGTGTATTATGTGCAGATGTTCCTAAACAGTGAAAAGAAGATGGTTTTTGCACAATTTTCTTTCAGATGACAAATGTTATAGACATTGTCACATCTGTAGTCAAATGTTTGATATGATTTATGTGAAAATATCCCTAAACAGCTACCTGTTGGCTTGATTAAGCACAATGCTCTTTCATTGTAAGAAAGTGATAGCTGTTCCATGTGGCATATACTGAAATGTTTGAAATGTCATATGTGAAGATGTTCCTTAAGAGCTACTTGCTAGGTGTTTTCAAGACAATGTTCTTTCAGTGAATGAATGTTGTAGATAGTCTATCACACCCGTAGCGAAATGCTGGATAAGTTTTATGAAGATGTCCCTAAGTAGCTACAAGCAAAATGGTTTCACAACAGTGTTCTTACAGACATTGAAGGTTATAGATATTCTGTCATGCCTGTAGTGAAATGTTTGATAAGACTTGCATGAACACTTACATGAAGATGTTTCTAAACAGCCACAAGCAAGCTTTTTCAACACAGTATTTCATTGAATGGATGTAATAATCATCACATTGTGGCTGCAGAGAAACGTTTGATAAGACACACACAAAATGTTCATAAATAGCATGTGCCAGCTGGTTGCATCACAATGTTGTTTAATTTAATGGAAGTGATCATCATTCTGTATAGCATATGATGTGTTTGAATAGCCTTATATAAAGATATTCCTAAAAACTTATGAGCAATCTGGTTTGACCAGAGTGTGTTCCTCAGTGAAGGAATCTTACAGAGATTCTGTCAGAGCAGTAGTGACATGTTTGGTGTTTTGTATGAAGAAACCCTAAATGGCTTCCTGCAAGATGAGTTCAACACAGTGTTATTTCATTTTAAGAAAATGATAGTCATTCTGTTTGGCATAAACGGAAATATTAGAAAAGCCTTATATCAAGAGGTTCCTAATTAGCTACCAGCAATCTGGCTTCACAATAGTGTTCTTTCATTGAATGGATGTAATAGATACTTTGTAGTGAAATGTATGATAAGTCTCTTATGAAAAGGTTCCTAAACAGCTGCCTGCAATCTGGCTTCAGCACATTATATCATTGTCTCAAAGTGATATTCATTCAGTATGTCTTATATGGAAACGCTTGAAAGGGTGAACATGAAGAAGTTTCTAAATATATACAAGCAAGATTGTTTCTCCACAGTTTTCTTTCAGTGACTGAATGTTATGTATAGTCTGTCACGACTATTGTAAAATGTTTGATGAGTCTTATGTAGAAACGTTCCTAGATAGCTATCTGTGAGCTCTATTTAGCACAGTGTTCTTTCATTGTAGGAAAATGATACCCATTCATTATGGCATATACTGAAATGTGAGAAATGTCTTAAATACAAATGTTCCTAATAATAGCTTCAAGATGCTTTCACCACAGAGTTCTTTCAGTGAAACAATATTGCAGATATTCTGTGACACTTGTAGTGAAGTGTTAGTTAAAACTTACTTGCAAGCTGGATTCAGCACAGTGTTTCTTTCATTGTTTGAAACTCATATTCAATCAGAACAGCAAATATTGAAATGGTTATAATGACTAATATGAAGATGATCCTTAATGGCTGCAAGTAAGATGGTTTCACCACAGTTTTCTCTCAGTGAACAAATGCTATATATATTCTGTCCCGCATGCAATGAAATGCTTGTTAAGTCTTATATGAACATGTTCCTAAACAGCTACCCGCAAACTGGGCTTAGAACAGTGTTCTCACACTGTTAGTAATTGATAGGTCATCTGTAGGGCATATGCTGAAATGTTTGAAATGTCTTATGTGAATATGCCCCTAAACAGCTGTAAGCACATTTGTTTCACCAGAGTCCCTTTAGTGTCTGAATCTTATGGATATTTTTCAAGTCTGTAGTGTAATTTTTTAAGTATTTTATGAAGTTCTTCCTAAACGGATACTAGGAAACAAGGGTTCAGCTCATCCTCTTTCCTTGAGTGAATATTAAAATCATTCTGTCATGACCATAGCGCAATATTTGTTAAGACTTATAAAAAGATATTTCTAAAAGACAACTTTCCAGCTGGGTTCTTAACATTGTTCTTTCATTTTATGGAGGTGATAACCATTCTGGATGGAATACACTGAAACGTTTGAAAAGACTTGTATGAAGATACTCCTAAATAGCTACAAGCAATCTGGTTACACCACAGCGTTCTTTCATTTAATAAACTTTATATATAGTCTCCTATAGCTGTAGTGAAATGTTTTATATCATATATGAAAATGTTCCTACAGCTACCTGCAAGCTGGGATCAGCACACTGACTTTTCATTGTAATAAAGTGATAGTTACTTTGTATGGCATACACTGAAATGTCAGAAAAGACTTATATGAGTGTATTTCTAAAGAGATACAAGCAAGCTGGTTTCACAATAGTGATCTTTCATTGAATTAATGTAATAGATATTCTGTCGCACATGTTGTGAAATGTTCAATAAATCTTACATGAAAATGTTACTATAAGTCTACCTGAAAGCTGAGTTAAGTACAATGTTTTTTCATTTTAAGAAAGTATAGCTGTTCTCTATGGCTCATACTGAAATGCTACAAAAGACTTACATGAAGATGTTCCTTAAAAGCTACAAGGAAGTTGGTTTCACCACAGCATTCTTTCAATGAGTGAATGTTATAGATATTCCATCATGCCCGTAGTGAAATGTTTGATAGGACTTATTTGAAGATTCCCCTAAACAGCTGCAAGCAAGGTGTTTTCACCACAGTGTTCATTCAGAAAATGAATGTTATACGTATTTCTGTCATGCCTCAAGAGAACTATTTGATGTCTTATGTGAGAGTGTTCCTGAACAGCTACAAGCAAGCTTTTTCAACATAGTGTGGTTTCCTTGAATGAATGTTATGGATATCATGTTGCGGCTGTAGAGAAACGTTTGATAAGACATAAATGAAATGCTCATAAAGAGCCACTGGTTTCATCAGAACGTTCTTTCTGGATATGGAAGTGATAGCCATTCTGTAGGCATAATGAAGTGTTTGAAGAGCCTTATACGAAGACATTCCCAAGGCGCCAGAAGTAATCTGGCTTCACCACAGTGTTCTTTCAGTGAACGAGTGTTATAGCTAGTCTGTCATGCCTGTAGTGAAATGTTTAATAAGTCTTATATGAAGAGGTTTCAAACAGCCGCCAGCAAGCCGGGTTTAGCACAGTGTCCTTTAACTGTAAGTAAGTGAGAGCCATTCTGTATGGCATATACTTAAATGTTAGAGAGGTCTTATATGAAGATGTTCCTAAATAGAATCCAACAAGATGTGTTCAGGACAGAATAATTTCATCATAAGATAGTGACAGCCGTTTAGTATGGCATATACTGAAATGCTGAAAAGGACTGAAATGAAGATCTTCCTTAACAGTAAAACCAAGCCACTTTCACCATAGTGTTCTTTCATTGAATGGATGTAATAGATATTCTGTCATGCCTGTAGTTAAATGTTCAATAGGTCTTACATAAAAATACTCCTAATAATCTACCTGAAAGCTATTAAACACAACCTTCTTTCCTTGTAAGAAGGGTATGGCCATGCTGTATGCCATATACTGAAATGCTTGAAAAGCTTTATACGAAGATGTTCCTCAACAGTTACAAGAAAACTGCTTTCATCCCTGTGTTCGTTCAATGAGTGAATGTTTAGAGATTCTGTCATTCCTGCAAAGGAATGTTTAATAAGTCTTACATGAAGATGTTTCTAAACAGCTACAAGGAAATTTTTTTAAATATAGCGTTATTACATTGAATAAACATTAAAGATATCCTGTCATGGCTGTAGGCAAATGTCTGATAAGACTTGAGCAAAATATTAATAAACAATTACTTGCAAGCTGGGTTCATCACAGTATTCTTTCCTGGCTATGGAGATGATAGCCATTCTGTATGGCATAAAGTGATATGTTTGAAGAGCCTTCTTCGATTTATATTCTTAAACAGCTAACAAGCAAGATGGTTTCTTCACAGTGTTCTTTCAGTGAATGAATGTTCTAGATATTGTCACATCTGTGGTGAAATATTTGATATATGATGTTCCTAAACAGCTACCTATAAACTGGATTCAGCATGTGTTCTTTCATTTTGTGAAAATGATAGTCGCTCTGTGTGGAATATACTTAAGTATTTGAAGTGTATTATGTGCAGATGTTCCTAAACAGTGAAAAGAAGATGGTTTTTGCACAATTTTCTTTCAGATGACAAATGTTATAGACATTGTCACATCTGTAGTCAAATGTTTGATATGATTTATGTGAAAATATCCCTAAACAGCTACCTGTTGGCTTGATTAAGCACAATGCTCTTTCATTGTAAGAAAGTGATAGCTGTTCCATGTGGCATATACTGAAATGTTTGAAATGTCATATGTGAAGATGTTCCTTAAGAGCTACTTGCTAGGTGTTTTCAAGACAATGTTCTTTCAGTGAATGAATGTTGTAGATAGTCTATCACACCCGTAGCGAAATGCTGGATAAGTTTTATGAAGATGTCCCTAAGTAGCTACAAGCAAAATGGTTTCACAACAGTGTTCTTACAGACATTGAAGGTTATAGATATTCTGTCATGCCTGTAGTGAAATGTTTGATAAGACTTGCATGAACACTTACATGAAGATGTTTCTAAACAGCCACAAGCAAGCTTTTTCAACACAGTATTTCATTGAATGGATGTAATAATCATCACATTGTGGCTGCAGAGAAACGTTTGATAAGACACACACAAAATGTTCATAAATAGCATGTGCCAGCTGGTTGCATCACAATGTTGTTTAATTTAATGGAAGTGATCATCATTCTGTATAGCATATGATGTGTTTGAATAGCCTTATATAAAGATATTCCTAAAAACTTATGAGCAATCTGGTTTGACCAGAGTGTGTTCCTCAGTGAAGGAATCTTACAGAGATTCTGTCAGAGCAGTAGTGACATGTTTGGTGTTTTGTATGAAGAAACCCTAAATGGCTTCCTGCAAGATGAGTTCAACACAGTGTTATTTCATTTTAAGAAAATGATAGTCATTCTGTTTGGCATAAACTGAAATATTAGAAAAGCCTTATATCAAGAGGTTCCTAATTAGCTACCAGCAATCTGGCTTCACAATAGTGTTCTTTCATTGAATGGATGTAATAGATACTTTGTAGTGAAATGTATGATAAGTCTCTTATGAAAAGGTTCCTAAACAGCTGCCTGCAATCTGGCTTCAGCACATTATATCATTGTCTCAAAGTGATATTCATTCAGTATGTCTTATATGGAAACGCTTGAAAGGGTGACCATGAAGAAGTTTCTAAATATATACAAGCAAGATTGTTTCTCCACAGTTTTCTTTCAGTGACTGAATGTTATGTATAGTCTGTCACGACTATTGTAAAATGTTTGATAAGTCTTATGTAGAAACGTTCCTAGATAGCTATCTGTGAGCTCTATTTAGCACAGTGTTCTTTCATTGTAGGAAAATGATACCCATTCATTATGGCATATACTGAAATGTGAGAAATGTCTTAAATACAAATGTTCCTAATAATAGCTTCAAGATGCTTTCACCACAGAGTTCTTTCAGTGAAACAATATTGCAGATATTCTGTGACACTTGTAGTGAAGTGTTAGTTAAAACTTACTTGCAAGCTGGATTCAGCACAGTGTTTCTTTCATTGTTTGAAACTCATATTCAATCAGAACAGCAAATATTGAAATGGTTATAATGACTAATATGAAGATGATCCTTAATGGCTGCAAGTAAGATGGTTTCACCACAGTTTTCTCTCAGTGAACAAATGCTATATATATTCTGTCCCGCATGCAATGAAATGCTTGTTAAGTCTTATATGAACATGTTCCTAAACAGCTACCCGCAAACTGGGCTTAGAACAGTGTTCTCACACTGTTAGTAATTGATAGGTCATCTGTAGGGCATATGCTGAAATGTTTGAAATGTCTTATGTGAATATGCCCCTAAACAGCTGTAAGCACATTTGTTTCACCAGAGTCCCTTTAGTGTCTGAATCTTATGGATATTTTTCAAGTCTGTAGTGTAATTTTTTAAGTATTTTATGAAGTTCTTCCTAAACGGATACTAGGAAACAAGGGTTCAGCTCATCCTCTTTCCTTGAGTGAATATTAAAATCATTCTGTCATGACCATAGCGCAATATTTGTTAAGACTTATAAAAAGATATTTCTAAAAGACAACTTTCCAGCTGGGTTCTTAACATTGTTCTTTCATTTTATGGAGGTGATAACCATTCTGGATGGAATACACTGAAACGTTTGAAAAGACTTGTATGAAGATACTCCTAAATAGCTACAAGCAATCTGGTTACACCACAGCGTTCTTTCATTTAATAAACTTTATATATAGTCTCCTATAGCTGTAGTGAAATGTTTTATATCATATATGAAAATGTTCCTACAGCTACCTGCAAGCTGGGATCAGCACACTGACTTTTCATTGTAATAAAGTGATAGTTACTTTGTATGGCATACACTGAAATGTCAGAAAAGACTTATATGAGTGTATTTCTAAAGAGATACAAGCAAGCTGGTTTCACAATAGTGATCTTTCATTGAATTAATGTAATAGATATTCTGTCGCACATGTTGTGAAATGTTCAATAAATCTTACATGAAAATGTTACTATAAGTCTACCTGAAAGCTGAGTTAAGTACAATGTTTTTTCATTTTAAGAAAGTATAGCTGTTCTCTATGGCTCATACTGAAATGCTACAAAAGACTTACATGAAGATGTTCCTTAAAAGCTACAAGGAAGTTGGTTTCACCACAGCATTCTTTCAATGAGTGAATGTTATAGATATTCCATCATGCCCGTAGTGAAATGTTTGATAGGACTTATTTGAAGATTCCCCTAAACAGCTGCAAGCAAGGTGTTTTCACCACAGTGTTCATTCAGAAAATGAATGTTATACGTATTTCTGTCATGCCTCAAGAGAACTATTTGATGTCTTATGTGAGAGTGTTCCTGAACAGCTACAAGCAAGCTTTTTCAACATAGTGTGGTTTCCTTGAATGAATGTTATGGATATCATGTTGCGGCTGTAGAGAAACGTTTGATAAGACATAAATGAAATGCTCATAAAGAGCCACTGGTTTCATCAGAACGTTCTTTCTGGATATGGAAGTGATAGCCATTCTGTAGGCATAATGAAGTGTTTGAAGAGCCTTATACGAAGACATTCCCAAGGCGCCAGAAGTAATCTGGCTTCACCACAGTGTTCTTTCAGTGAACGAGTGTTATAGCTAGTCTGTCATGCCTGTAGTGAAATGTTTAATAAGTCTTATATGAAGAGGTTTCAAACAGCCGCCAGCAAGCCGGGTTTAGCACAGTGTCCTTTAACTGTAAGTAAGTGAGAGCCATTCTGTATGGCATATACTTAAATGTTAGAGAGGTCTTATATGAAGATGTTCCTAAATAGAATCCAACAAGATGTGTTCAGGACAGAATAATTTCATCATAAGATAGTGACAGCCGTTTAGTATGGCATATACTGAAATGCTGAAAAGCACTGAAATGAAGATCTTCCTTAACAGTAAAACCAAGCCACTTTCACCATAGTGTTCTTTCATTGAATGGATGTAATAGATATTCTGTCATGCCTGTAGTTAAATGTTCAATAGGTCTTACATAAAAATACTCCTAATAATCTACCTGAAAGCTATTAAACACAACCTTCTTTCCTTGTAAGAAGGGTATGGCCATGCTGTATGCCATATACTGAAATGCTTGAAAAGCTTTATACGAAGATGTTCCTCAACAGTTACAAGAAAACTGCTTTCATCCCTGTGTTCGTTCAATGAGTGAATGTTTAGAGATTCTGTCATTCCTGCAAAGGAATGTTTAATAAGTCTTACATGAAGATGTTTCTAAACAGCTACAAGGAAATTTTTTTAAATATAGCGTTATTACATTGAATAAACATTAAAGATATCCTGTCATGGCTGTAGGCAAATGTCTGATAAGACTTGAGCAAAATATTAATAAACAATTACTTGCAAGCTGGGTTCATCACAGTATTCTTTCCTGGCTATGGAGATGATAGCCATTCTGTATGGCATAAAGTGATATGTTTGAAGAGCCTTCGATTTATATTCTTAAACAGCTAACAAGCAAGATGGTTTCTTCACAGTGTTCTTTCAGTGAATGAATGTTCTAGATATTGTCACATCTGTGGTGAAATATTTGATATATGATGTTCCTAAACAGCTACCTATAAACTGGATTCAGCATGTGTTCTTTCATTTTGTGAAAATGATAGTCGCTCTGTGTGGAATATACTTAAGTATTTGAAGTGTATTATGTGCAGATGTTCCTAAACAGTGAAAAGAAGATGGTTTTTGCATAATTTTCTTTCAGATGACAAATGTTATAGACATTGTCACATCTGTAGTCAAATGTTTGATATGATTTATGTGAAAATATCCCTAAACAGCTACCTGTTGGCTTGATTAAGCACAATGCTCTTTCATTGTAAGAAAGTGATAGCTGTTCCATGTGGCATATACTGAAATGTTTGAAATGTCATATGTGAAGATGTTCCTTAAGAGCTACTTGCTAGGTGTTTTCAAGACAATGTTCTTTCAGTGAATGAATGTTGTAGATAGTCTATCACACCCGTAGCGAAATGCTGCATAAGTTTTATGAAGATGTCCCTAAGTAGCTACAAGCAAAATGGTTTCACAACAGTGTTCTTACAGACATTGAAGGTTATAGATATTCTGTCATGCCTGTAGTGAAATGTTTGATAAGACTTGCATGAACACTTACATGAAGATGTTTCTAAACAGCCACAAGCAAGCTTTTTCAACACAGTATTTCATTGAATGGATGTAATAATCATCACATTGTGGCTGCAGAGAAACGTTTGATAAGACACACACAAAATGTTCATAAATAGCATGTGCCAGCTGGTTGCATCACAATGTTGTTTAATTTAATGGAAGTGATCATCATTCTGTATAGCATATGATGTGTTTGAATAGCCTTATATAAAGATATTCCTAAAAACTTATGAGCAATCTGGTTTCACCAGAGTGTGTTCCTCAGTGAAGGAATCTTACAGAGATTCTGTCAGAGCAGTAGTGACATGTTTGGTGTTTTGTATGAAGAAACCCTAAATGGCTTCCTGCAAGATGAGTTCAACACAGTGTTATTTCATTTTAAGAAAATGATAGTCATTCTGTTTGGCATAAACTGAAATATTAGAAAAGCCTTATATCAAGAGGTTCCTAATTAGCTACCAGCAATCTGGCTTCACAATAGTGTTCTTTCATTGAATGGATGTAATAGATACTTTGTAGTGAAATGTATGATAAGTCTCTTATGAAAAGGTTCCTAAACAGCTGCCTGCAATCTGGCTTCAGCACATTATATCACTGTCTCAAAGTGATATTCATTCAGTATGTCTTATATGGAAACGCTTGAAATGGTGAACATGAAGAAGTTTCTAAATATATACAAGCAAGATTGTTTCTCCACAGTTTTCTTTCAGTGACTGAATGTTATGTATAGTCTGTCACGACTATTGTAAAATGTTTGATAAGTCTTATGTAAAAACGTTCCTAGATAGCTATCTGTGAGCTCTATTTAGCACAGTGTTCTTTCATTGTAGGAAAATGATACCCATTCATTATGGCATATACTGAAATGTGAGAAATGTCTTAAATACAAATGTTCCTAATAATAGCTTCAAGATGCTTTCACCACAGAGTTCTTTCAGTGAAACAATATTGCAGATATTCTGTGACACTTGTAGTGAAGTGTTAGTTAAAACTTACTTGCAAGCTGGATTCAGCACAGTGTTTCTTTCATTGTTTGAAACTCATATTCAATCAGAACAGCAAATATTGAAATGGTTATAATGACTAATATGAAGATGATCCTTAATGGCTGCAAGTAAGATGGTTTCACCACAGTTTTCTCTCAGTGAACAAATGCTATATATATTCTGTCCCGCATGCAATGAAATGTTTGTTAAGTCTTATATGAACATGTTCCTAAACAGCTACCCGCAAACTGGGCTTAGAACAGTGTTCTCACACTGTTAGTAATTGATAGGTCATCTGTAGGGCATATGCTGAAATGTTTGAAATGTCTTATGTGAATATGCCCCTAAACAGCTGTAAGCACATTTGTTTCACCAGAGTCCCTTTAGTGTCTGAATCTTATGGATATTTTTCAAGTCTGTAGTGTAATTTTTTAAGTATTTTATGAAGTTCTTCCTAAACAGATACTAGGAAACAAGGGTTCAGCTCATCCTTCTTTCCTTGAGTGAATATTAAAATCATTCTGTCATGACCATAGCGCAATATTTGTTAAGACTTATAAAAAGATATTTCTAAAAGACAACTTTCCAGCTGGGTTCTTAACATTGTTCTTTCATTTTATGGAAGTGATAACCATTCTGGATGGAATACACTGAAACGTTTGAAAAGACTTGTATGAAGATACTCCTAAATAGCTACAAGCAATCTGGTTACACCACAGCGTTCTTTCATTTAATAAACTTTATATATAGTCTCCTATAGCTGTAGTGAAATGTTTTATATCATATATGAAAATGTTCCTACAGCTACCTGCAAGCTGGGATCAGCACACTGACTTTTCATTGTAATAAAGTGATAGTTACTTTGTATGGCATACACTGAAATGTCAGAAAAGACTTATATGAGTGTATTTCTAAAGAGATACAAGCAAGCTGGTTTCACAATAGTGATCTTTCATTGAATTAATGTAATAGATATTCTGTCGCACATGTTGTGAAATGTTCAATAAATCTTACATGAAAATGTTACTATAAGTCTACCTGAAAGCTGAGTTAAGTACAATGTTTTTTCATTTTAAGAAAGTATAGCTGTTCTCTATGGCTCATACTGAAATGCTACAAAAAAAGACTTACATGAAGATGTTCCTTAAAAGCTACAAGGAAGTTGGTTTCACCACAGCATTCTTTCAATGAGTGAATGTTATAGATATTCCATCATGCCCGTAGTGAAATGTTTGATAGGACTTATTTGAAGATTCCCCTAAACAGCTGCAAGCAAGGTGTTTTCACCACAGTGTTCATTCAGAAAATGAATGTTATACGTATTTCTGTCATGCCTCAAGAGAACTATTTGATGTCTTATGTGAGAGTGTTCCTGAACAGCTACAAGCAAGCTTTTTCAACATAGTGTGGTTTCCTTGAATGAATGTTATGGATATCATGTTGCGGCTGTAGAGAAACGTTTGATAAGACATAAATGAAATGCTCATAAAGAGCCACTGGTTTCATCAGAACGTTCTTTCTGGATATGGAAGTGATAGCCATTCTGTAGGCATAATGAAGTGTTTGAAGAGCCTTATACGAAGACATTCCCAAGGCGCCAGAAGTAATCTGGCTTCACCACAGTGTTCTTTCAGTGAACGAGTGTTATAGCTAGTCTGTCATGCCTGTAGTGAAATGTTTAATAAGTCTTATATGAAGAGGTTTCAAACAGCCGCCAGCAAGCCGGGTTTAGCACAGTGTCCTTTAACTGTAAGTAAGTGAGAGCCATTCTGTATGGCATATACTTAAATGTTAGAGAGGTCTTATATGAAGATGTTCCTAAATAGAATCCAACAAGATGTGTTCAGGACAGAATAATTTCATCATAAGATAGTGACAGCCGTTTAGTATGGCATATACTGAAATGCTGAAAAGGACTGAAATGAAGATCTTCCTTAACAGTAAAACCAAGCCACTTTCACCATAGTGTTCTTTCATTGAATGGATGTAATAGATATTCTGTCATGCCTGTAGTTAAATGTTCAATAGGTCTTACATAAAAATACTCCTAATAATCTACCTGAAAGCTATTAAACACAACCTTCTTTCCTTGTAAGAAGGGTATGGCCATGCTGTATGCCATATACTGAAATGCTTGAAAAGCTTTATACGAAGATGTTCCTCAACAGTTACAAGAAAACTGCTTTCATCCCTGTGTTCGTTCAATGAGTGAATGTTTAGAGATTCTGTCATTCCTGCAAAGGAATGTTTAATAAGTCTTACATGAAGATGTTTCTAAACAGCTACAAGGAAATTTTTTTAAATATAGCGTTATTACATTGAATAAACATTAAAGATATCCTGTCATGGCTGTAGGCAAATGTCTGATAAGACTTGAGCAAAATATTAATAAACAATTACTTGCAAGCTGGGTTCATCACAGTATTCTTTCCTGGCTATGGAGATGATAGCCATTCTGTATGGCATAAAGTGATATGTTTGAAGAGCCTTCGATTTATATTCTTAAACAGCTAACAAGCAAGATGGTTTCTTCACAGTGTTCTTTCAGTGAATGAATGTTCTAGATATTGTCACATCTGTGGTGAAATATTTGATATATGATGTTCCTAAACAGCTACCTATAAACTGGATTCAGCATGTGTTCTTTCATTTTGTGAAAATGATAGTCGCTCTGTGTGGAATATACTTAAGTATTTGAAGTGTATTATGTGCAGATGTTCCTAAACAGTGAAAAGAAGATGGTTTTTGCATAATTTTCTTTCAGATAACAAATGTTATAGACATTGTCACATCTGTAGTCAAATGTTTGATATGATTTATGTGAAAATATCCCTAAACAGCTACCTGTTGGCTTGATTAAGCACAATGCTCTTTCATTGTAAGAAAGTGATAGCTGTTCCATGTGGCATATACTGAAATGTTTGAAATGTCATATGTGAAGATGTTCCTTAAGAGCTACTTGCTAGGTGTTTTCAAGACAATGTTCTTTCAGTGAATGAATGTTGTAGATAGTCTATCACACCCGTAGCGAAATGCTGGATAAGTTTTATGAAGATGTCCCTAAGTAGCTACAAGCAAAATGGTTTCACAACAGTGTTCTTACAGACATTGAAGGTTATAGATATTCTGTCATGCCTGTAGTGAAATGTTTGATAAGACTTGCATGAACACTTACGTGAAGATGTTTCTAAACAGCCACAAGCAAGCTTTTTCAACACAGTATTTCATTGAATGGATGTAATAATCATCACATTGTGGCTGCAGAGAAACGTTTGATAAGACACACACAAAATGTTCATAAATAGCATGTGCCAGCTGGTTGCATCACAATGTTGTTTAATTTAATGGAAGTGATCATCATTCTGTATAGCATATGATGTGTTTGAATAGCCTTATATAAAGATATTCCTAAAAACTTATGAGCAATCTGGTTTCACCAGAGTGTGTTCCTCAGTGAAGGAATCTTACAGAGATTCTGTCAGAGCAGTAGTGACATGTTTGGTGTTTTGTATGAAGAAACCCTAAATGGCTTCCTGCAAGATGAGTTCAACACAGTGTTATTTCATTTTAAGAAAATGATAGTCATTCTGTTTGGCATAAACTGAAATATTAGAAAAGCCTTATATCAAGAGGTTCCTAATTAGCTACCAGCAATCTGGCTTCACAATAGTGTTCTTTCATTGAATGGATGTAATAGATACTTTGTAGTGAAATGTATGATAAGTCTCTTATGAAAAGGTTCCTAAACAGCTGCCTGCAATCTGGCTTCAGCACATTATATCACTGTCTCAAAGTGATATTCATTCAGTATGTCTTATATGGAAACGCTTGAAATGGTGAACATGAAGAAGTTTCTAAATATATACAAGCAAGATTGTTTCTCCACAGTTTTCTTTCAGTGACTGAATGTTATGTATAGTCTGTCACGACTATTGTAAAATGTTTGATAAGTCTTATGTAAAAACGTTCCTAGATAGCTATCTGTGAGCTCTATTTAGCACAGTGTTCTTTCATTGTAGGAAAATGATACCCATTCATTATGGCATATACTGAAATGTGAGAAATGTCTTAAATACAAATGTTCCTAATAATAGCTTCAAGATGCTTTCACCACAGAGTTCTTTCAGTGAAACAATATTGCAGATATTCTGTGACACTTGTAGTGAAGTGTTAGTTAAAACTTACTTGCAAGCTGGATTCAGCACAGTGTTTCTTTCATTGTTGGAAACTCATATTCAATCAGAACAGCAAATATTGAAATGGTTATAATGACTAATATGAAGATGATCCTTAATGGCTGCAAGTAAGATGGTTTCACCACAGTTTTCTCTCAGTGAACAAATGCTATATATATTCTGTCCCGCATGCAATGAAATGTTTGTTAAGTCTTATATGAACATGTTCCTAAACAGCTACCCGCAAACTGGGCTTAGAACAGTGTTCTCACACTGTTAGTAATTGATAGGTCATCTGTAGGGCATATGCTGAAATGTTTGAAATGTCTTATGTGAATATGCCCCTAAACAGCTGTAAGCACATTTGTTTCACCAGAGTCCCTTTAGTGTCTGAATCTTATGGATATTTTTCAAGTCTGTAGTGTAATTTTTTAAGTATTTTATGAAGTTCTTCCTAAACAGATACTAGGAAACAAGGGTTCAGCTCATCCTTCTTTCCTTGAGTGAATATTAAAATCATTCTGTCATGACCATAGCGCAATATTTGTTAAGACTTATAAAAAGATATTTCTAAAAGACAACTTTCCAGCTGGGTTCTTAACATTGTTCTTTCATTTTATGGAAGTGATAACCATTCTGGATGGAATACACTGAAACGTTTGAAAAGACTTGTATGAAGATACTCCTAAATAGCTACAAGCAATCTGGTTACACCACAGCGTTCTTTCATTTAATAAACTTTATATATAGTCTCCTATAGCTGTAGTGAAATGTTTTATATCATATATGAAAATGTTCCTACAGCTACCTGCAAGCTGGGATCAGCACACTGACTTTTCATTGTAATAAAGTGATAGTTACTTTGTATGGCATACACTGAAATGTCAGAAAAGACTTATATGAGTGTATTTCTAAAGAGATACAAGCAAGCTGGTTTCACAATAGTGATCTTTCATTGAATTAATGTAATAGATATTCTGTCGCACATGTTGTGAAATGTTCAATAAATCTTACATGAAAATGTTACTATAAGTCTACCTGAAAGCTGAGTTAAGTACAATGTTTTTTCATTTTAAGAAAGTATAGCTGTTCTCTATGGCTCATACTGAAATGCTACAAAAAAAGACTTACATGAAGATGTTCCTTAAAAGCTACAAGGAAGTTGGTTTCACCACAGCATTCTTTCAATGAGTGAATGTTATAGATATTCCATCATGCCCGTAGTGAAATGTTTGATAGGACTTATTTGAAGATTCCCCTAAACAGCTGCAAGCAAGGTGTTTTCACCACAGTGTTCATTCAGAAAATGAATGTTATACGTATTTCTGTCATGCCTCAAGAGAACTATTTGATGTCTTATGTGAGAGTGTTCCTGAACAGCTACAAGCAAGCTTTTTCAACATAGTGTGGTTTCCTTGAATGAATGTTATGGATATCATGTTGCGGCTGTAGAGAAACGTTTGATAAGACATAAATGAAATGCTCATAAAGAGCCACTGGTTTCATCAGAACGTTCTTTCTGGATATGGAAGTGATAGCCATTCTGTAGGCATAATGAAGTGTTTGAAGAGCCTTATACGAAGACATTCCCAAGGCGCCAGAAGTAATCTGGCTTCACCACAGTGTTCTTTCAGTGAACGAGTGTTATAGCTAGTCTGTCATGCCTGTAGTGAAATGTTTAATAAGTCTTATATGAAGAGGTTTCAAACAGCCGCCAGCAAGCCGGGTTTAGCACAGTGTCCTTTAACTGTAAGTAAGTGAGAGCCATTCTGTATGGCATATACTTAAATGTTAGAGAGGTCTTATATGAAGATGTTCCTAAATAGAATCCAACAAGATGTGTTCAGGACAGAATAATTTCATCATAAGATAGTGACAGCCGTTTAGTATGGCATATACTGAAATGCTGAAAAGCACTGAAATGAAGATCTTCCTTAACAGTAAAACCAAGCCACTTTCACCATAGTGTTCTTTCATTGAATGGATGTAATAGATATTCTGTCATGCCTGTAGTTAAATGTTCAATAGGTCTTACATAAAAATACTCCTAATAATCTACCTGAAAGCTATTAAACACAACCTTCTTTCCTTGTAAGAAGGGTATGGCCATGCTGTATGCCATATACTGAAATGCTTGAAAAGCTTTATACGAAGATGTTCCTCAACAGTTACAAGAAAACTGCTTTCATCCCTGTGTTCGTTCAATGAGTGAATGTTTAGAGATTCTGTCATTCCTGCAAAGGAATGTTTAATAAGTCTTACATGAAGATGTTTCTAAACAGCTACAAGGAAATTTTTTTAAATATAGCGTTATTACATTGAATAAACATTAAAGATATCCTGTCATGGCTGTAGGCAAATGTCTGATAAGACTTGAGCAAAATATTAATAAACAATTACTTGCAAGCTGGGTTCATCACAGTATTCTTTCCTGGCTATGGAGATGATAGCCATTCTGTATGGCATAAAGTGATATGTTTGAAGAGCCTTCGATTTATATTCTTAAACAGCTAACAAGCAAGATGGTTTCTTCACAGTGTTCTTTCAGTGAATGAATGTTCTAGATATTGTCACATCTGTGGTGAAATATTTGATATATGATGTTCCTAAACAGCTACCTATAAACTGGATTCAGCATGTGTTCTTTCATTTTGTGAAAATGATAGTCGCTCTGTGTGGAATATACTTAAGTATTTGAAGTGTATTATGTGCAGATGTTCCTAAACAGTGAAAAGAAGATGGTTTTTGCATAATTTTCTTTCAGATAACAAATGTTATAGACATTGTCACATCTGTAGTCAAATGTTTGATATGATTTATGTGAAAATATCCCTAAACAGCTACCTGTTGGCTTGATTAAGCACAATGCTCTTTCATTGTAAGAAAGTGATAGCTGTTCCATGTGGCATATACTGAAATGTTTGAAATGTCATCTGTGAAGATGTTCCTTAAGAGCTACTTGCTAGGTGTTTTCAAGACAATGTTTTTTCAGTGAATGGATGTTGTAGATAGTCTATCACACCCGTAGCGAAATGCTGGATAAGTTTTATGAAGATGTCCCTAAGTAGCTACAAGCAAAATGGTTTCACAACAGTGTTCTTACAGACATTGAAGGTTATAGATATTCTGTCATGCCTGTAGTGAAATGTTTGATAAGACTTGCATGAACACTTACGTGAAGATGTTTCTAAACAGCCACAAGCAAGCTTTTTCAACACAGTATTTCATTGAATGGATGTAATAATCATCACATTGTGGCTGCAGAGAAACGTTTGATAAGACACACACAAAATGTTCATAAATAGCATGTGCCAGCTGGTTGCATCACAATGTTGTTTAATTTAATGGAAGTGATCATCATTCTGTATAGCATATGATGTGTTTGAATAGCCTTATATAAAGATATTCCTAAAAACTTATGAGCAATCTGGTTTCACCAGAGTGTGTTCCTCAGTGAAGGAATCTTACAGAGATTCTGTCAGAGCAGTAGTGACATGTTTGGTGTTTTGTATGAAGAAACCCTAAATGGCTTCCTGCAAGATGAGTTCAACACAGTGTTATTTCATTTTAAGAAAATGATAGTCATTCTGTTTGGCATAAACTGAAATATTAGAAAAGCCTTATATCAAGAGGTTCCTAATTAGCTACCAGCAATCTGGCTTCACAATAGTGTTCTTTCATTGAATGGATGTAATAGATACTTTGTAGTGAAATGTATGATAAGTCTCTTATGAAAAGGTTCCTAAACAGCTGCCTGCAATCTGGCTTCAGCACATTATATCACTGTCTCAAAGTGATATTCATTCAGTATGTCTTATATGGAAACGCTTGAAATGGTGACCATGAAGAAGTTTCTAAATATATACAAGCAAGATTGTTTCTCCACAGTTTTCTTTCAGTGACTGAATGTTATGTATAGTCTGTCACGACTATTGTAAAATGTTTGATAAGTCTTATGTAAAAACGTTCCTAGATAGCTATCTGTGAGCTCTATTTAGCACAGTGTTCTTTCATTGTAGGAAAATGATACCCATTCATTATGGCATATACTGAAATGTGAGAAATGTCTTAAATACAAATGTTCCTAATAATAGCTTCAAGATGCTTTCACCACAGAGTTCTTTCAGTGAAACAATATTGCAGATATTCTGTGACACTTGTAGTGAAGTGTTAGTTAAAACTTACTTGCAAGCTGGATTCAGCACAGTGTTTCTTTCATTGTTTGAAACTCATATTCAATCAGAACAGCAAATATTGAAATGGTTATAATGACTAATATGAAGATGATCCTTAATGGCTGCAAGTAAGATGGTTTCACCACAGTTTTCTCTCAGTGAACAAATGCTATATATATTCTGTCCCGCATGCAATGAAATGTTTGTTAAGTCTTATATGAACATGTTCCTAAACAGCTACCCGCAAACTGGGCTTAGAACAGTGTTCTCACACTGTTAGTAATTGATAGGTCATCTGTAGGGCATATGCTGAAATGTTTGAAATGTCTTATGTGAATATGCCCCTAAACAGCTGTAAGCACATTTGTTTCACCAGAGTCCCTTTAGTGTCTGAATCTTATGGATATTTTTCAAGTCTGTAGTGTAATTTTTTAAGTATTTTATGAAGTTCTTCCTAAACAGATACTAGGAAACAAGGGTTCAGCTCATCCTTCTTTCCTTGAGTGAATATTAAAATCATTCTGTCATGACCATAGCGCAATATTTGTTAAGACTTATAAAAAGATATTTCTAAAAGACAACTTTCCAGCTGGGTTCTTAACATTGTTCTTTCATTTTATGGAGGTGATAACCATTCTGGATGGAATACACTGAAACGTTTGAAAAGACTTGTATGAAGATACTCCTAAATAGCTACAAGCAATCTGGTTACACCACAGCGTTCTTTCATTTAATAAACTTTATATATAGTCTCCTATAGCTGTAGTGAAATGTTTTATATCATATATGAAAATGTTCCTACAGCTACCTGCAAGCTGGGATCAGCACACTGACTTTTCATTGTAATAAAGTGATAGTTACTTTGTATGGCATACACTGAAATGTCAGAAAAGACTTATATGAGTGTATTTCTAAAGAGATACAAGCAAGCTGGTTTCACAATAGTGATCTTTCATTGAATTAATGTAATAGATATTCTGTCGCACATGTTGTGAAATGTTCAATAAATCTTACATGAAAATGTTACTATAAGTCTACCTGAAAGCTGAGTTAAGTACAATGTTTTTTCATTTTAAGAAAGTATAGCTGTTCTCTATGGCTCATACTGAAATGCTACAAAAAAAGACTTACATGAAGATGTTCCTTAAAAGCTACAAGGAAGTTGGTTTCACCACAGCATTCTTTCAATGAGTGAATGTTATAGATATTCCATCATGCCCGTAGTGAAATGTTTGATAGGACTTATTTGAAGATTCCCCTAAACAGCTGCAAGCAAGGTGTTTTCACCACAGTGTTCATTCAGAAAATGAATGTTATACGTATTTCTGTCATGCCTCAAGAGAACTATTTGATGTCTTATGTGAGAGTGTTCCTGAACAGCTACAAGCAAGCTTTTTCAACATAGTGTGGTTTCCTTGAATGAATGTTATGGATATCATGTTGCGGCTGTAGAGAAACGTTTGATAAGACATAAATGAAATGCTCATAAAGAGCCACTGGTTTCATCAGAACGTTCTTTCTGGATATGGAAGTGATAGCCATTCTGTAGGCATAATGAAGTGTTTGAAGAGCCTTATACGAAGACATTCCCAAGGCGCCAGAAGTAATCTGGCTTCACCACAGTGTTCTTTCAGTGAACGAGTGTTATAGCTAGTCTGTCATGCCTGTAGTGAAATGTTTAATAAGTCTTATATGAAGAGGTTTCAAACAGCCGCCAGCAAGCCGGGTTTAGCACAGTGTCCTTTAACTGTAAGTAAGTGAGAGCCATTCTGTATGGCATATACTTAAATGTTAGAGAGGTCTTATATGAAGATGTTCCTAAATAGAATCCAACAAGATGTGTTCAGGACAGAATAATTTCATCATAAGATAGTGACAGCCGTTTAGTATGGCATATACTGAAATGCTGAAAAGGACTGAAATGAAGATCTTCCTTAACAGTAAAACCAAGCCACTTTCACCATAGTGTTCTTTCATTGAATGGATGTAATAGATATTCTGTCATGCCTGTAGTTAAATGTTCAATAGGTCTTACATAAAAATACTCCTAATAATCTACCTGAAAGCTATTAAACACAACCTTCTTTCCTTGTAAGAAGGGTATGGCCATGCTGTATGCCATATACTGAAATGCTTGAAAAGCTTTATACGAAGATGTTCCTCAACAGTTACAAGAAAACTGCTTTCATCCCTGTGTTCGTTCAATGAGTGAATGTTTAGAGATTCTGTCATTCCTGCAAAGGAATGTTTAATAAGTCTTACATGAAGATGTTTCTAAACAGCTACAAGGAAATTTTTTTAAATATAGCGTTATTACATTGAATAAACATTAAAGATATCCTGTCATGGCTGTAGGCAAATGTCTGATAAGACTTGAGCAAAATATTAATAAACAATTACTTGCAAGCTGGGTTCATCACAGTATTCTTTCCTGGCTATGGAGATGATAGCCATTCTGTATGGCATAAAGTGATATGTTTGAAGAGCCTTCTTCGATTTATATTCTTAAACAGCTAACAAGCAAGATGGTTTCTTCACAGTGTTCTTTCAGTGAATGAATGTTCTAGATATTGTCACATCTGTGGTGAAATATTTGATATATGATGTTCCTAAACAGCTACCTATAAACTGGATTCAGCATGTGTTCTTTCATTTTGTGAAAATGATAGTCGCTCTGTGTGGAATATACTTAAGTATTTGAAGTGTATTATGTGCAGATGTTCCTAAACAGTGAAAAGAAGATGGTTTTTGCATAATTTTCTTTCAGATGACAAATGTTATAGACATTGTCACATCTGTAGTCAAATGTTTGATATGATTTATGTGAAAATATCCCTAAACAGCTACCTGTTGGCTTGATTAAGCACAATGCTCTTTCATTGTAAGAAAGTGATAGCTGTTCCATGTGGCATATACTGAAATGTTTGAAATGTCATCTGTGAAGATGTTCCTTAAGAGCTACTTGCTAGGTGTTTTCAAGACAATGTTTTTTCAGTGAATGGATGTTGTAGATAGTCTATCACACCCGTAGCGAAATGCTGGATAAGTTTTATGAAGATGTCCCTAAGTAGCTACAAGCAAAATGGTTTCACAACAGTGTTCTTACAGACATTGAAGGTTATAGATATTCTGTCATGCCTGTAGTGAAATGTTTGATAAGACTTGCATGAACACTTACGTGAAGATGTTTCTAAACAGCCACAAGCAAGCTTTTTCAACACAGTATTTCATTGAATGGATGTAATAATCATCACATTGTGGCTGCAGAGAAACGTTTGATAAGACACACACAAAATGTTCATAAATAGCATGTGCCAGCTGGTTGCATCACAATGTTGTTTAATTTAATGGAAGTGATCATCATTCTGTATAGCATATGATGTGTTTGAATAGCCTTATATAAAGATATTCCTAAAAACTTATGAGCAATCTGGTTTCACCAGAGTGTGTTCCTCAGTGAAGGAATCTTACAGAGATTCTGTCAGAGCAGTAGTGACATGTTTGGTGTTTTGTATGAAGAAACCCTAAATGGCTTCCTGCAAGATGAGTTCAACACAGTGTTATTTCATTTTAAGAAAATGATAGTCATTCTGTTTGGCATAAACTGAAATATTAGAAAAGCCTTATATCAAGAGGTTCCTAATTAGCTACCAGCAATCTGGCTTCACAATAGTGTTCTTTCATTGAATGGATGTAATAGATACTTTGTAGTGAAATGTATGATAAGTCTCTTATGAAAAGGTTCCTAAACAGCTGCCTGCAATCTGGCTTCAGCACATTATATCATTGTCTCAAAGTGATATTCATTCAGTATGTCTTATATGGAAACGCTTGAAATGGTGATCATGAAGAAGTTTCTAAATATATACAAGCAAGATTGTTTCTCCACAGTTTTCTTTCAGTGACTGAATGTTATGTATAGTCTGTCACGACTATTGTAAAATGTTTGATAAGTCTTATGTAAAAACGTTCCTAGATAGCTATCTGTGAGCTCTATTTAGCACAGTGTTCTTTCATTGTAGGAAAATGATACCCATTCATTATGGCATATACTGAAATGTGAGAAATGTCTTAAATACAAATGTTCCTAATAATAGCTTCAAGATGCTTTCACCACAGAGTTCTTTCAGTGAAACAATATTGCAGATATTCTGTGACACTTGTAGTGAAGTGTTAGTTAAAACTTACTTGCAAGCTGGATTCAGCACAGTGTTTCTTTCATTGTTTGAAACTCATATTCAATCAGAACAGCAAATATTGAAATGGTTATAATGACTAATATGAAGATGATCCTTAATGGCTGCAAGTAAGATGGTTTCACCACAGTTTTCTCTCAGTGAACAAATGCTATATATATTCTGTCCCGCATGCAATGAAATGTTTGTTAAGTCTTATATGAACATGTTCCTAAACAGCTACCCGCAAACTGGGCTTAGAACAGTGTTCTCACACTGTTAGTAATTGATAGGTCATCTGTAGGGCATATGCTGAAATGTTTGAAATGTCTTATGTGAATATGCCCCTAAACAGCTGTAAGCACATTTGTTTCACCAGAGTCCCTTTAGTGTCTGAATCTTATGGATATTTTTCAAGTCTGTAGTGTAATTTTTTAAGTATTTTATGAAGTTCTTCCTAAACAGATACTAGGAAACAAGGGTTCAGCTCATCCTTCTTTCCTTGAGTGAATATTAAAATCATTCTGTCATGACCATAGCGCAATATTTGTTAAGACTTATAAAAAGATATTTCTAAAAGACAACTTTCCAGCTGGGTTCTTAACATTGTTCTTTCATTTTATGGAAGTGATAACCATTCTGGATGGAATACACTGAAACGTTTGAAAAGACTTGTATGAAGATACTCCTAAATAGCTACAAGCAATCTGGTTACACCACAGCGTTCTTTCATTTAATAAACTTTATATATAGTCTCCTATAGCTGTAGTGAAATGTTTTATATCATATATGAAAATGTTCCTACAGCTACCTGCAAGCTGGGATCAGCACACTGACTTTTCATTGTAATAAAGTGACAGTTACTTTGTATGGCATACACTGAAATGTCAGAAAAGACTTATATGAGTGTATTTCTAAAGAGATACAAGCAAGCTGGTTTCACAATAGTGATCTTTCGTTGAATTAATGTAATAGATATTCTGTCGCACATGTTGTGAAATGTTCAATAAATCTTACATGAAAATGTTACTATAAGTCTACCTGAAAGCTGAGTTAAGTACAATGTTTTTTCATTTTAAGAAAGTATAGCTGTTCTCTATGGCTCATACTGAAATGCTACAAAAGACTTACATGAAGATGTTCCTTAAAAGCTACAAGGAAGTTGGTTTCACCACAGCATTCTTTCAATGAGTGAATGTTATAGATATTCCATCATGCCCGTAGTGAAATGTTTGATAGGACTTATTTGAAGATTCCCCTAAACAGCTGCAAGCAAGGTGTTTTCACCACAGTGTTCATTCAGAAAATGAATGTTATACGTATTTCTGTCATGCCTCAAGAGAACTATTTGATGTCTTATGTGAGAGTGTTCCTGAACAGCTACAAGCAAGCTTTTTCAACATAGTGTGGTTTCCTTGAATGAATGTTATGGATATCATGTTGCGGCTGTAGAGAAACGTTTGATAAGACATAAATGAAATGCTCATAAAGAGCCACTGGTTTCATCAGAACGTTCTTTCTGGATATGGAAGTGATAGCCATTCTGTAGGCATAATGAAGTGTTTGAAGAGCCTTATACGAAGACATTCCCAAGGCGCCAGAAGTAATCTGGCTTCACCACAGTGTTCTTTCAGTGAACGAGTGTTATAGCTAGTCTGTCATGCCTGTAGTGAAATGTTTAATAAGTCTTATATGAAGAGGTTTCAAACAGCCGCCAGCAAGCCGGGTTTAGCACAGTGTCCTTTAACTGTAAGTAAGTGAGAGCCATTCTGTATGGCATATACTTAAATGTTAGAGAGGTCTTATATGAAGATGTTCCTAAATAGAATCCAACAAGATGTGTTCAGGACAGAATAATTTCATCATAAGATAGTGACAGCCGTTTAGTATGGCATATACTGAAATGCTGAAAAGGACTGAAATGAAGATCTTCCTTAACAGTAAAACCAAGCCACTTTCACCATAGTGTTCTTTCATTGAATGGATGTAATAGATATTCTGTCATGCCTGTAGTTAAATGTTCAATAGGTCTTACATAAAAATACTCCTAATAATCTACCTGAAAGCTATTAAACACAACCTTCTTTCCTTGTAAGAAGGGTATGGCCATGCTGTATGCCATATACTGAAATGCTTGAAAAGCTTTATACGAAGATGTTCCTCAACAGTTACAAGAAAACTGCTTTCATCCCTGTGTTCGTTCAATGAGTGAATGTTTAGAGATTCTGTCATTCCTGCAAAGGAATGTTTAATAAGTCTTACATGAAGATGTTTCTAAACAGCTACAAGGAAATTTTTTTAAATATAGCGTTATTACATTGAATAAACATTAAAGATATCCTGTCATGGCTGTAGGCAAATGTCTGATAAGACTTGAGCAAAATATTAATAAACAATTACTTGCAAGCTGGGTTCATCACAGTATTCTTTCCTGGCTATGGAGATGGTAGCCATTCTGTATGGCATAAAGTGATATGTTTGAAGAGCCTTCGATTTATATTCTTAAACAGCTAACAAGCAAGATGGTTTCTTCACAGTGTTCTTTCAGTGAATGAATGTTCTAGATATTGTCACATCTGTGGTGAAATATTTGATATATGATGTTCCTAAACAGCTACCTATAAACTGGATTCAGCATGTGTTCTTTCATTTTGTGAAAATGATAGTCGCTCTGTGTGGAATATACTTAAGTATTTGAAGTGTATTATGTGCAGATGTTCCTAAACAGTGAAAAGAAGATGGTTTTTGCACAATTTTCTTTCAGATAACAAATGTTATAGACATTGTCACATCTGTAGTCAAATGTTTGATATGATTTATGTGAAAATATCCCTAAACAGCTACCTGTTGGCTTGATTAAGCACAATGCTCTTTCATTGTAAGAAAGTGATAGCTGTTCCATGTGGCATATACTGAAATGTTTGAAATGTCATATGTGAAGATGTTCCTTAAGAGCTACTTGCTAGGTGTTTTCAAGACAATGTTCTTTCAGTGAATGAATGTTGTAGATAGTCTATCACACCCGTAGCGAAATGCTGGATAAGTTTTATGAAGATGTCCCTAAGTAGCTACAAGCAAAATGGTTTCACAACAGTGTTCTTACAGACATTGAAGGTTATAGATATTCTGTCATGCCTGTAGTGAAATGTTTGATAAGACTTGCATGAACACTTACATGAAGATGTTTCTAAACAGCCACAAGCAAGCTTTTTCAACACAGTATTTCATTGAATGGATGTAATAATCATCACATTGTGGCTGCAGAGAAACGTTTGATAAGACACACACAAAATGTTCATAAATAGCATGTGCCAGCTGGTTGCATCACAATGTTGTTTAATTTAATGGAAGTGATCATCATTCTGTATAGCATATGATGTGTTTGAATAGCCTTATATAAAGATATTCCTAAAAACTTATGAGCAATCTGGTTTGACCAGAGTGTGTTCCTCAGTGAATGAATCTTACAGAGATTCTGTCAGAGCAGTAGTGACATGTTTGGTGTTTTGTATGAAGAAACCCTAAATGGCTTCCTGCAAGATGAGTTCAACACAGTGTTATTTCATTTTAAGAAAATGATAGTCATTCTGTTTGGCATAAACTGAAATATTAGAAAAGCCTTATATCAAGAGGTTCCTAATTAGCTACCAGCAATCTGGCTTCACAATAGTGTTCTTTCATTGAATGGATGTAATAGATACTTTGTAGTGAAATGTATGATAAGTCTCTTATGAAAAGGTTCCTAAACAGCTGCCTGCAATCTGGCTTCAGCACATTATATCATTGTCTCAAAGTGATATTCATTCAGTATGTCTTATATGGAAACGCTTGAAAGGGTGAACATGAAGAAGTTTCTAAATATATACAAGCAAGATTGTTTCTCCACAGTTTTCTTTCAGTGACTGAATGTTATGTATAGTCTGTCACGACTATTGTAAAATGTTTGATGAGTCTTATGTAGAAACGTTCCTAGATAGCTATCTGTGAGCTCTATTTAGCACAGTGTTCTTTCATTGTAGGAAAATGATACCCATTCATTATGGCATATACTGAAATGTGAGAAATGTCTTAAATACAAATGTTCCTAATAATAGCTTCAAGATGCTTTCACCACAGAGTTCTTTCAGTGAAACAATATTGCAGATATTCTGTGACACTTGTAGTGAAGTGTTAGTTAAAACTTACTTGCAAGCTGGATTCAGCACAGTGTTTCTTTCATTGTTTGAAACTCATATTCAATCAGAACAGCAAATATTGAAATGGTTATAATGACTAATATGAAGATGATCCTTAATGGCTGCAAGTAAGATGGTTTCACCACAGTTTTCTCTCAGTGAACAAATGCTATATATATTCTGTCCCGCATGCAATGAAATGTTTGTTAAGTCTTATATGAACATGTTCCTAAACAGCTACCCGCAAACTGGGCTTAGAACAGTGTTCTCACACTGTTAGTAATTGATAGGTCATCTGTAGGGCATATGCTGAAATGTTTGAAATGTCTTATGTGAATATGCCCCTAAACAGCTGTAAGCACATTTGTTTCACCAGAGTCCCTTTAGTGTCTGAATCTTATGGATATTTTTCAAGTCTGTAGTGTAATTTTTTAAGTATTTTATGAAGTTCTTCCTAAACAGATACTAGGAAACAAGGGTTCAGCTCATCCTTCTTTCCTTGAGTGAATATTAAAATCATTCTGTCATGACCATAGCGCAATATTTGTTAAGACTTATAAAAAGATATTTCTAAAAGACAACTTTCCAGCTGGGTTCTTAACATTGTTCTTTCATTTTATGGAAGTGATAACCATTCTGGATGGAATACACTGAAACGTTTGAAAAGACTTGTATGAAGATACTCCTAAATAGCTACAAGCAATCTGGTTACACCACAGCGTTCTTTCATTTAATAAACTTTATATATAGTCTCCTATAGCTGTAGTGAAATGTTTTATATCATATATGAAAATGTTCCTACAGCTACCTGCAAGCTGGGATCAGCACACTGACTTTTCATTGTAATAAAGTGACAGTTACTTTGTATGGCATACACTGAAATGTCAGAAAAGACTTATATGAGTGTATTTCTAAAGAGATACAAGCAAGCTGGTTTCACAATAGTGATCTTTCGTTGAATTAATGTAATAGATATTCTGTCGCACATGTTGTGAAATGTTCAATAAATCTTACATGAAAATGTTACTATAAGTCTACCTGAAAGCTGAGTTAAGTACAATGTTTTTTCATTTTAAGAAAGTATAGCTGTTCTCTATGGCTCATACTGAAATGCTAGAAAAGACTTACATGAAGATGTTCCTTAAAAGCTACAAGGAAGTTGGTTTCACCACAGCATTCTTTCAATGAGTGAATGTTATAGATATTCCATCATGCCCGTAGTGAAATGTTTGATAGGACTTATTTGAAGATTCCCCTAAAGAGCTGCAAGCAAGGTGTTTTCACCACAGTGTTCATTCAGAAAATGAATGTTATACGTATTTCTGTCATGCCTCAAGAGAACTATTTGATGTCTTATGTGAGAGTGTTCCTGAACAGCTACAAGCAAGCTTTTTCAACATAGTGTGGTTTCCTTGAATGAATGTTATGGATATCATGTTGCGGCTGTAGAGAAACGTTTGATAAGACATAAATGAAATGCTCATAAAGAGCCACTGGTTTCATCAGAACGTTCTTTCTGGATATGGAAGTGATAGCCATTCTGTAGGCATAATGAAGTGTTTGAAGAGCCTTATACGAAGACATTCCCAAGGCGCCAGAAGTAATCTGGCTTCACCACAGTGTTCTTTCAGTGAACGAGTGTTATAGCTAGTCTGTCATGCCTGTAGTGAAATGTTTAATAAGTCTTATATGAAGAGGTTTCAAACAGCCGCCAGCAAGCCGGGTTTAGCACAGTGTCCTTTAACTGTAAGTAAGTGAGAGCCATTCTGTATGGCATATACTTAAATGTTAGAGAGGTCTTATATGAAGATGTTCCTAAATAGAATCCAACAAGATGTGTTCAGGACAGAATAATTTCATCATAAGATAGTGACAGCCGTTTAGTATGGCATATACTGAAATGCTGAAAAGGACTGAAATGAAGATCTTCCTTAACAGTAAAACCAAGCCACTTTCACCATAGTGTTCTTTCATTGAATGGATGTAATAGATATTCTGTCATGCCTGTAGTTAAATGTTCAATAGGTCTTACATAAAAATACTCCTAATAATCTACCTGAAAGCTATTAAACACAACCTTCTTTCCTTGTAAGAAGGGTATGGCCATGCTGTATGCCATATACTGAAATGCTTGAAAAGCTTTATACGAAGATGTTCCTCAACAGTTACAAGAAAACTGCTTTCATCCCTGTGTTCGTTCAATGAGTGAATGTTTAGAGATTCTGTCATTCCCGCAAAGGAATGTTTAATAAGTCTTACATGAAGATGTTTCTAAACAGCTACAAGGAAATTTTTTTAAATATAGCGTTATTACATTGAATAAACATTAAAGATATCCTGTCATGACTGTAGGCAAATGTCTGATAAGACTTGAGCAAAATATTAATAAACAATTACTTGCAAGCTGGGTTCATCACAGTATTCTTTCCTGGCTATGGAGATGATAGCCATTCTGTATGGCATAAAGTGATATGTTTGAAGAGCCTTCGATTTATATTCTTAAACAGCTAACAAGCAAGATGGTTTCTTCACAGTGTTCTTTCAGTGAATGAATGTTCTAGATATTGTCACATCTGTGGTGAAATATTTGATATATGATGTTCCTAAACAGCTACCTATAAACTGGATTCAGCATGTGTTCTTTCATTTTGTGAAAATGATAGTCGCTCTGTGTGGAATATACTTAAGTATTTGAAGTGTATTATGTGCAGATGTTCCTAAACAGTGAAAAGAAGATGGTTTTTGCACAATTTTCTTTCAGATGACAAATGTTATAGACATTGTCACATCTGTAGTCAAATGTTTGATATGATTTATGTGAAAATATCCCTAAACAGCTACCTGTTGGCTTGATTAAGCACAATGCTCTTTCATTGTAAGAAAGTGATAGCTGTTCCATGTGGCATATACTGAAATGTTTGAAATGTCATATGTGAAGATGTTCCTTAAGAGCTACTTGCTAGGTGTTTTCAAGACAATGTTCTTTCAGTGAATGAATGTTGTAGATAGTCTATCACACCCGTAGCGAAATGCTGGATAAGTTTTATGAAGATGTCCCTAAGTAGCTACAAGCAAAATGGTTTCACAACAGTGTTCTTACAGACATTGAAGGTTATAGATATTCTGTCATGCCTGTAGTGAAATGTTTGATAAGACTTGCATGAACACTTACATGAAGATGTTTCTAAACAGCCACAAGCAAGCTTTTTCAACACAGTATTTCATTGAATGGATGTAATAATCATCACATTGTGGCTGCAGAGAAACGTTTGATAAGACACACACAAAATGTTCATAAATAGCATGTGCCAGCTGGTTGCATCACAATGTTGTTTAATTTAATGGAAGTGATCATCATTCTGTATAGCATATGATGTGTTTGAATAGCCTTATATAAAGATATTCCTAAAAACTTATGAGCAATCTGGTTTGACCAGAGTGTGTTCCTCAGTGAATGAATCTTACAGAGATTCTGTCAGAGCAGTAGTGACATGTTTGGTGTTTTGTATGAAGAAACCCTAAATGGCTTCCTGCAAGATGAGTTCAACACAGTGTTATTTCATTTTAAGAAAATGATAGTCATTCTGTTTGGCATAAACGGAAATATTAGAAAAGCCTTATATCAAGAGGTTCCTAATTAGCTACCAGCAATCTGGCTTCACAATAGTGTTCTTTCATTGAATGGATGTAATAGATACTTTGTAGTGAAATGTATGATAAGTCTCTTATGAAAAGGTTCCTAAACAGCTGCCTGCAATCTGGCTTCAGCACATTATATCATTGTCTCAAAGTGATATTCATTCAGTATGTCTTATATGGAAACGCTTGAAAGGGTGAACATGAAGAAGTTTCTAAATATATACAAGCAAGATTGTTTCTCCACAGTTTTCTTTCAGTGACTGAATGTTATGTATAGTCTGTCACGACTATTGTAAAATGTTTGATGAGTCTTATGTAGAAACGTTCCTAGATAGCTATCTGTGAGCTCTATTTAGCACAGTGTTCTTTCATTGTAGGAAAATGATACCCATTCATTATGGCATATACTGAAATGTGAGAAATGTCTTAAATACAAATGTTCCTAATAATAGCTTCAAGATGCTTTCACCACAGAGTTCTTTCAGTGAAACAATATTGCAGATATTCTGTGACACTTGTAGTGAAGTGTTAGTTAAAACTTACTTGCAAGCTGGATTCAGCACAGTGTTTCTTTCATTGTTTGAAACTCATATTCAATCAGAACAGCAAATATTGAAATGGTTATAATGACTAATATGAAGATGATCCTTAATGGCTGCAAGTAAGATGGTTTCACCACAGTTTTCTCTCAGTGAACAAATGCTATATATATTCTGTCCCGCATGCAATGAAATGTTTGTTAAGTCTTATATGAACATGTTCCTAAACAGCTACCCGCAAACTGGGCTTAGAACAGTGTTCTCACACTGTTAGTAATTGATAGGTCATCTGTAGGGCATATGCTGAAATGTTTGAAATGTCTTATGTGAATATGCCCCTAAACAGCTGTAAGCACATTTGTTTCACCAGAGTCCCTTTAGTGTCTGAATCTTATGGATATTTTTCAAGTCTGTAGTGTAATTTTTTAAGTATTTTATGAAGTTCTTCCTAAACAGATACTAGGAAACAAGGGTTCAGCTCATCCTTCTTTCCTTGAGTGAATATTAAAATCATTCTGTCATGACCATAGCGCAATATTTGTTAAGACTTATAAAAAGATATTTCTAAAAGACAACTTTCCAGCTGGGTTCTTAACATTGTTCTTTCATTTTATGGAAGTGATAACCATTCTGGATGGAATACACTGAAACGTTTGAAAAGACTTGTATGAAGATACTCCTAAATAGCTACAAGCAATCTGGTTACACCACAGCGTTCTTTCATTTAATAAACTTTATATATAGTCTCCTATAGCTGTAGTGAAATGTTTTATATCATATATGAAAATGTTCCTACAGCTACCTGCAAGCTGGGATCAGCACACTGACTTTTCATTGTAATAAAGTGACAGTTACTTTGTATGGCATACACTGAAATGTCAGAAAAGACTTATATGAGTGTATTTCTAAAGAGATACAAGCAAGCTGGTTTCACAATAGTGATCTTTCGTTGAATTAATGTAATAGATATTCTGTCGCACATGTTGTGAAATGTTCAATAAATCTTACATGAAAATGTTACTATAAGTCTACCTGAAAGCTGAGTTAAGTACAATGTTTTTTCATTTTAAGAAAGTATAGCTGTTCTCTATGGCTCATACTGAAATGCTACAAAAGACTTACATGAAGATGTTCCTTAAAAGCTACAAGGAAGTTGGTTTCACCACAGCATTCTTTCAATGAGTGAATGTTATAGATATTCCATCATGCCCGTAGTGAAATGTTTGATAGGACTTATTTGAAGATTCCCCTAAACAGCTGCAAGCAAGGTGTTTTCACCACAGTGTTCATTCAGAAAATGAATGTTATACGTATTTCTGTCATGCCTCAAGAGAACTATTTGATGTCTTATGTGAGAGTGTTCCTGAACAGCTACAAGCAAGCTTTTTCAACATAGTGTGGTTTCCTTGAATGAATGTTATGGATATCATGTTGCGGCTGTAGAGAAACGTTTGATAAGACATAAATGAAATGCTCATAAAGAGCCACTGGTTTCATCAGAACGTTCTTTCTGGATATGGAAGTGATAGCCATTCTGTAGGCATAATGAAGTGTTTGAAGAGCCTTATACGAAGACATTCCCAAGGCGCCAGAAGTAATCTGGCTTCACCACAGTGTTCTTTCAGTGAACGAGTGTTATAGCTAGTCTGTCATGCCTGTAGTGAAATGTTTAATAAGTCTTATATGAAGAGGTTTCAAACAGCCGCCAGCAAGCCGGGTTTAGCACAGTGTCCTTTAACTGTAAGTAAGTGAGAGCCATTCTGTATGGCATATACTTAAATGTTAGAGAGGTCTTATATGAAGATGTTCCTAAATAGAATCCAACAAGATGTGTTCAGGACAGAATAATTTCATCATAAGATAGTGACAGCCGTTTAGTATGGCATATACTGAAATGCTGAAAAGGACTGAAATGAAGATCTTCCTTAACAGTAAAACCAAGCCACTTTCACCATAGTGTTCTTTCATTGAATGGATGTAATAGATATTCTGTCATGCCTGTAGTTAAATGTTCAATAGGTCTTACATAAAAATACTCCTAATAATCTACCTGAAAGCTATTAAACACAACCTTCTTTCCTTGTAAGAAGGGTATGGCCATGCTGTATGCCATATACTGAAATGCTTGAAAAGCTTTATACGAAGATGTTCCTCAACAGTTACAAGAAAACTGCTTTCATCCCTGTGTTCGTTCAATGAGTGAATGTTTAGAGATTCTGTCATTCCTGCAAAGGAATGTTTAATAAGTCTTACATGAAGATGTTTCTAAACAGCTACAAGGAAATTTTTTTAAATATAGCGTTATTACATTGAATAAACATTAAAGATATCCTGTCATGGCTGTAGGCAAATGTCTGATAAGACTTGAGCAAAATATTAATAAACAATTACTTGCAAGCTGGGTTCATCACAGTATTCTTTCCTGGCTATGGAGATGGTAGCCATTCTGTATGGCATAAAGTGATATGTTTGAAGAGCCTTCGATTTATATTCTTAAACAGCTAACAAGCAAGATGGTTTCTTCACAGTGTTCTTTCAGTGAATGAATGTTCTAGATATTGTCACATCTGTGGTGAAATATTTGATATATGATGTTCCTAAACAGCTACCTATAAACTGGATTCAGCATGTGTTCTTTCATTTTGTGAAAATGATAGTCGCTCTGTGTGGAATATACTTAAGTATTTGAAGTGTATTATGTGCAGATGTTCCTAAACAGTGAAAAGAAGATGGTTTTTGCACAATTTTCTTTCAGATGACAAATGTTATAGACATTGTCACATCTGTAGTCAAATGTTTGATATGATTTATGTGAAAATATCCCTAAACAGCTACCTGTTGGCTTGATTAAGCACAATGCTCTTTCATTGTAAGAAAGTGATAGCTGTTCCATGTGGCATATACTGAAATGTTTGAAATGTCATATGTGAAGATGTTCCTTAAGAGCTACTTGCTAGGTGTTTTCAAGACAATGTTCTTTCAGTGAATGAATGTTGTAGATAGTCTATCACACCCGTAGCGAAATGCTGGATAAGTTTTATGAAGATGTCCCTAAGTAGCTACAAGCAAAATGGTTTCACAACAGTGTTCTTACAGACATTGAAGGTTATAGATATTCTGTCATGCCTGTAGTGAAATGTTTGATAAGACTTGCATGAACACTTACATGAAGATGTTTCTAAACAGCCACAAGCAAGCTTTTTCAACACAGTATTTCATTGAATGGATGTAATAATCATCACATTGTGGCTGCAGAGAAACGTTTGATAAGACACGCACAAAATGTTCATAAATAGCATGTGCCAGCTGGTTGCATCACAATGTTGTTTAATTTAATGGAAGTGATCATCATTCTGTATAGCATATGATGTGTTTGAATAGCCTTATATAAAGATATTCCTAAAAACTTATGAGCAATCTGGTTTGACCAGAGTGTGTTCCTCAGTGAAGGAATCTTACAGAGATTCTGTCAGAGCAGTAGTGACATGTTTGGTGTTTTGTATGAAGAAACCCTAAATGGCTTCCTGCAAGATGAGTTCAACACAGTGTTATTTCATTTTAAGAAAATGATAGTCATTCTGTTTGGCATAAACGGAAATATTAGAAAAGCCTTATATCAAGAGGTTCCTAATTAGCTACCAGCAATCTGGCTTCACAATAGTGTTCTTTCATTGAATGGATGTAATAGATACTTTGTAGTGAAATGTATGATAAGTCTCTTATGAAAAGGTTCCTAAACAGCTGCCTGCAATCTGGCTTCAGCACATTATATCATTGTCTCAAAGTGATATTCATTCAGTATGTCTTATATGGAAACGCTTGAAAGGGTGAACATGAAGAAGTTTCTAAATATATACAAGCAAGATTGTTTCTCCACAGTTTTCTTTCAGTGACTGAATGTTATGTATAGTCTGTCACGACTATTGTAAAATGTTTGATGAGTCTTATGTAGAAACGTTCCTAGATAGCTATCTGTGAGCTCTATTTAGCACAGTGTTCTTTCATTGTAGGAAAATGATACCCATTCATTATGGCATATACTGAAATGTGAGAAATGTCTTAAATACAAATGTTCCTAATAATAGCTTCAAGATGCTTTCACCACAGAGTTCTTTCAGTGAAACAATATTGCAGATATTCTGTGACACTTGTAGTGAAGTGTTAGTTAAAACTTACTTGCAAGCTGGATTCAGCACAGTGTTTCTTTCATTGTTTGAAACTCATATTCAATCAGAACAGCAAATATTGAAATGGTTATAATGACTAATATGAAGATGATCCTTAATGGCTGCAAGTAAGATGGTTTCACCACAGTTTTCTCTCAGTGAACAAATGCTATATATATTCTGTCCCGCATGCAATGAAATGTTTGTTAAGTCTTATATGAACATGTTCCTAAACAGCTACCCGCAAACTGGGCTTAGAACAGTGTTCTCACACTGTTAGTAATTGATAGGTCATCTGTAGGGCATATGCTGAAATGTTTGAAATGTCTTATGTGAATATGCCCCTAAACAGCTGTAAGCACATTTGTTTCACCAGAGTCCCTTTAGTGTCTGAATCTTATGGATATTTTTCAAGTCTGTAGTGTAATTTTTTAAGTATTTTATGAAGTTCTTCCTAAACGGATACTAGGAAACAAGGGTTCAGCTCATCCTCTTTCCTTGAGTGAATATTAAAATCATTCTGTCATGACCATAGCGCAATATTTGTTAAGACTTATAAAAAGATATTTCTAAAAGACAACTTTCCAGCTGGGTTCTTAACATTGTTCTTTCATTTTATGGAGGTGATAACCATTCTGGATGGAATACACTGAAACGTTTGAAAAGACTTGTATGAAGATACTCCTAAATAGCTACAAGCAATCTGGTTACACCACAGCGTTCTTTCATTTAATAAACTTTATATATAGTCTCCTATAGCTGTAGTGAAATGTTTTATATCATATATGAAAATGTTCCTACAGCTACCTGCAAGCTGGGATCAGCACACTGACTTTTCATTGTAATAAAGTGATAGTTACTTTGTATGGCATACACTGAAATGTCAGAAAAGACTTATATGAGTGTATTTCTAAAGAGATACAAGCAAGCTGGTTTCACAATAGTGATCTTTCATTGAATTAATGTAATAGATATTCTGTCGCACATGTTGTGAAATGTTCAATAAATCTTACATGAAAATGTTACTATAAGTCTACCTGAAAGCTGAGTTAAGTACAATGTTTTTTCATTTTAAGAAAGTATAGCTGTTCTCTATGGCTCATACTGAAATGCTACAAAAGACTTACATGAAGATGTTCCTTAAAAGCTACAAGGAAGTTGGTTTCACCACAGCATTCTTTCAATGAGTGAATGTTATAGATATTCCATCATGCCCGTAGTGAAATGTTTGATAGGACTTATTTGAAGATTCCCCTAAACAGCTGCAAGCAAGGTGTTTTCACCACAGTGTTCATTCAGAAAATGAATGTTATACGTATTTCTGTCATGCCTCAAGAGAACTATTTGATGTCTTATGTGAGAGTGTTCCTGAACAGCTACAAGCAAGCTTTTTCAACATAGTGTGGTTTCCTTGAATGAATGTTATGGATATCATGTTGCGGCTGTAGAGAAACGTTTGATAAGACATAAATGAAATGCTCATAAAGAGCCACTGGTTTCATCAGAACGTTCTTTCTGGATATGGAAGTGATAGCCATTCTGTAGGCATAATGAAGTGTTTGAAGAGCCTTATACGAAGACATTCCCAAGGCGCCAGAAGTAATCTGGCTTCACCACAGTGTTCTTTCAGTGAACGAGTGTTATAGCTAGTCTGTCATGCCTGTAGTGAAATGTTTAATAAGTCTTATATGAAGAGGTTTCAAACAGCCGCCAGCAAGCCGGGTTTAGCACAGTGTCCTTTAACTGTAAGTAAGTGAGAGCCATTCTGTATGGCATATACTTAAATGTTAGAGAGGTCTTATATGAAGATGTTCCTAAATAGAATCCAACAAGATGTGTTCAGGACAGAATAATTTCATCATAAGATAGTGACAGCCGTTTAGTATGGCATATACTGAAATGCTGAAAAGGACTGAAATGAAGATCTTCCTTAACAGTAAAACCAAGCCACTTTCACCATAGTGTTCTTTCATTGAATGGATGTAATAGATATTCTGTCATGCCTGTAGTTAAATGTTCAATAGGTCTTACATAAAAATACTCCTAATAATCTACCTGAAAGCTATTAAACACAACCTTCTTTCCTTGTAAGAAGGGTATGGCCATGCTGTATGCCATATACTGAAATGCTTGAAAAGCTTTATACGAAGATGTTCCTCAACAGTTACAAGAAAACTGCTTTCATCCCTGTGTTCGTTCAATGAGTGAATGTTTAGAGATTCTGTCATTCCCGCAAAGGAATGTTTAATAAGTCTTACATGAAGATGTTTCTAAACAGCTACAAGGAAATTTTTTTAAATATAGCGTTATTACATTGAATAAACATTAAAGATATCCTGTCATGGCTGTAGGCAAATGTCTGATAAGACTTGAGCAAAATATTAATAAACAATTACTTGCAAGCTGGGTTCATCACAGTATTCTTTCCTGGCTATGGAGATGGTAGCCATTCTGTATGGCATAAAGTGATATGTTTGAAGAGCCTTCGATTTATATTCTTAAACAGCTAACAAGCAAGATGGTTTCTTCACAGTGTTCTTTCAGTGAATGAATGTTCTAGATATTGTCACATCTGTGGTGAAATATTTGATATATGATGTTCCTAAACAGCTACCTATAAACTGGATTCAGCATGTGTTCTTTCATTTTGTGAAAATGATAGTCGCTCTGTGTGGAATATACTTAAGTATTTGAAGTGTATTATGTGCAGATGTTCCTAAACAGTGAAAAGAAGATGGTTTTTGCACAATTTTCTTTCAGATGACAAATGTTATAGACATTGTCACATCTGTAGTCAAATGTTTGATATGATTTATGTGAAAATATCCCTAAACAGCTACCTGTTGGCTTGATTAAGCACAATGCTCTTTCATTGTAAGAAAGTGATAGCTGTTCCATGTGGCATATACTGAAATGTTTGAAATGTCATATGTGAAGATGTTCCTTAAGAGCTACTTGCTAGGTGTTTTCAAGACAATGTTCTTTCAGTGAATGAATGTTGTAGATAGTCTATCACACCCGTAGCGAAATGCTGGATAAGTTTTATGAAGATGTCCCTAAGTAGCTACAAGCAAAATGGTTTCACAACAGTGTTCTTACAGACATTGAAGGTTATAGATATTCTGTCATGCCTGTAGTGAAATGTTTGATAAGACTTGCATGAACACTTACATGAAGATGTTTCTAAACAGCCACAAGCAAGCTTTTTCAACACAGTATTTCATTGAATGGATGTAATAATCATCACATTGTGGCTGCAGAGAAACGTTTGATAAGACACACACAAAATGTTCATAAATAGCATGTGCCAGCTGGTTGCATCACAATGTTGTTTAATTTAATGGAAGTGATCATCATTCTGTATAGCATATGATGTGTTTGAATAGCCTTATATAAAGATATTCCTAAAAACTTATGAGCAATCTGGTTTGACCAGAGTGTGTTCCTCAGTGAATGAATCTTACAGAGATTCTGTCAGAGCAGTAGTGACATGTTTGGTGTTTTGTATGAAGAAACCCTAAATGGCTTCCTGCAAGATGAGTTCAACACAGTGTTATTTCATTTTAAGAAAATGATAGTCATTCTGTTTGGCATAAACGGAAATATTAGAAAAGCCTTATATCAAGAGGTTCCTAATTAGCTACCAGCAATCTGGCTTCACAATAGTGTTCTTTCATTGAATGGATGTAATAGATACTTTGTAGTGAAATGTATGATAAGTCTCTTATGAAAAGGTTCCTAAACAGCTGCCTGCAATCTGGCTTCAGCACATTATATCATTGTCTCAAAGTGATATTCATTCAGTATGTCTTATATGGAAACGCTTGAAATGGTGAACATGAAGAAGTTTCTAAATATATACAAGCAAGATTGTTTCTCCACAGTTTTCTTTCAGTGACTGAATGTTATGTATAGTCTGTCACGACTATTGTAAAATGTTTGATAAGTCTTATGTAGAAACGTTCCTAGATAGCTATCTGTGAGCTCTATTTAGCACAGTGTTCTTTCATTGTAGGAAAATGATACCCATTCATTATGGCATATACTGAAATGTGAGAAATGTCTTAAATACAAATGTTCCTAATAATAGCTTCAAGATGCTTTCACCACAGAGTTCTTTCAGTGAAACAATATTGCAGATATTCTGTGACACTTGTAGTGAAGTGTTAGTTAAAACTTACTTGCAAGCTGGATTCAGCACAGTGTTTCTTTCATTGTTTGAAACTCATATTCAATCAGAACAGCAAATATTGAAATGGTTATAATGACTAATATGAAGATGATCCTTAATGGCTGCAAGTAAGATGGTTTCACCACAGTTTTCTCTCAGTGAACAAATGCTATATATATTCTGTCCCGCATGCAATGAAATGTTTGTTAAGTCTTATATGAACATGTTCCTAAACAGCTACCCGCAAACTGGGCTTAGAACAGTGTTCTCACACTGTTAGTAATTGATAGGTCATCTGTAGGGCATATGCTGAAATGTTTGAAATGTCTTATGTGAATATGCCCCTAAACAGCTGTAAGCACATTTGTTTCACCAGAGTCCCTTTAGTGTCTGAATCTTATGGATATTTTTCAAGTCTGTAGTGTAATTTTTTAAGTATTTTATGAAGTTCTTCCTAAACAGATACTAGGAAACAAGGGTTCAGCTCATCCTTCTTTCCTTGAGTGAATATTAAAATCATTCTGTCATGACCATAGCGCAATATTTGTTAAGACTTATAAAAAGATATTTCTAAAAGACAACTTTCCAGCTGGGTTCTTAACATTGTTCTTTCATTTTATGGAAGTGATAACCATTCTGGATGGAATACACTGAAACGTTTGAAAAGACTTGTATGAAGATACTCCTAAATAGCTACAAGCAATCTGGTTACACCACAGCGTTCTTTCATTTAATAAACTTTATATATAGTCTCCTATAGCTGTAGTGAAATGTTTTATATCATATATGAAAATGTTCCTACAGCTACCTGCAAGCTGGGATCAGCACACTGACTTTTCATTGTAATAAAGTGATAGTTACTTTGTACGGCATACACTGAAATGTCAGAAAAGACTTATATGAGTGTATTTCTAAAGAGATACAAGCAAGCTGGTTTCACAATAGTGATCTTTCATTGAATTAATGTAATAGATATTCTGTCGCACATGTTGTGAAATGTTCAATAAATCTTACATGAAAATGTTACTATAAGTCTACCTGAAAGCTGAGTTAAGTACAATGTTTTTTCATTTTAAGAAAGTATAGCTGTTCTCTATGGCTCATACTGAAATGCTACAAAAGACTTACATGAAGATGTTCCTTAAAAGCTACAAGGAAGTTGGTTTCACCACAGCATTCTTTCAATGAGTGAATGTTATAGATATTCCATCATGCCCGTAGTGAAATGTTTGATAGGACTTATTTGAAGATTCCCCTAAACAGCTGCAAGCAAGGTGTTTTCACCACAGTGTTCATTCAGAAAATGAATGTTATACGTATTTCTGTCATGCCTCAAGAGAACTATTTGATGTCTTATGTGAGAGTGTTCCTGAACAGCTACAAGCAAGCTTTTTCAACATAGTGTGGTTTCCTTGAATGAATGTTATGGATATCATGTTGCGGCTGTAGAGAAACGTTTGATAAGACATAAATGAAATGCTCATAAAGAGCCACTGGTTTCATCAGAACGTTCTTTCTGGATATGGAAGTGATAGCCATTCTGTAGGCATAATGAAGTGTTTGAAGAGCCTTATACGAAGACATTCCCAAGGCGCCAGAAGTAATCTGGCTTCACCACAGTGTTCTTTCAGTGAACGAGTGTTATAGCTAGTCTGTCATGCCTGTAGTGAAATGTTTAATAAGTCTTATATGAAGAGGTTTCAAACAGCCGCCAGCAAGCCGGGTTTAGCACAGTGTCCTTTAACTGTAAGTAAGTGAGAGCCATTCTGTATGGCATATACTTAAATGTTAGAGAGGTCTTATATGAAGATGTTCCTAAATAGAATCCAACAAGATGTGTTCAGGACAGAATAATTTCATCATAAGATAGTGACAGCCGTTTAGTATGGCATATACTGAAATGCTGAAAAGGACTGAAATGAAGATCTTCCTTAACAGTAAAACCAAGCCACTTTCACCATAGTGTTCTTTCATTGAATGGATGTAATAGATATTCTGTCATGCCTGTAGTTAAATGTTCAATAGGTCTTACATAAAAATACTCCTAATAATCTACCTGAAAGCTATTAAACACAACCTTCTTTCCTTGTAAGAAGGGTATGGCCATGCTGTATGCCATATACTGAAATGCTTGAAAAGCTTTATACGAAGATGTTCCTCAACAGTTACAAGAAAACTGCTTTCATCCCTGTGTTCGTTCAATGAGTGAATGTTTAGAGATTCTGTCATTCCCGCAAAGGAATGTTTAATAAGTCTTACATGAAGATGTTTCTAAACAGCTACAAGGAAATTTTTTTAAATATAGCGTTATTACATTGAATAAACATTAAAGATATCCTGTCATGGCTGTAGGCAAATGTCTGATAAGACTTGAGCAAAATATTAATAAACAATTACTTGCAAGCTGGGTTCATCACAGTATTCTTTCCTGGCTATGGAGATGGTAGCCATTCTGTATGGCATAAAGTGATATGTTTGAAGAGCCTTCGATTTATATTCTTAAACAGCTAACAAGCAAGATGGTTTCTTCACAGTGTTCTTTCAGTGAATGAATGTTCTAGATATTGTCACATCTGTGGTGAAATATTTGATATATGATGTTCCTAAACAGCTACCTATAAACTGGATTCAGCATGTGTTCTTTCATTTTGTGAAAATGATAGTCGCTCTGTGTGGAATATACTTAAGTATTTGAAGTGTATTATGTGCAGATGTTCCTAAACAGTGAAAAGAAGATGGTTTTTGCACAATTTTCTTTCAGATGACAAATGTTATAGACATTGTCACATCTGTAGTCAAATGTTTGATATGATTTATGTGAAAATATCCCTAAACAGCTACCTGTTGGCTTGATTAAGCACAATGCTCTTTCATTGTAAGAAAGTGATAGCTGTTCCATGTGGCATATACTGAAATGTTTGAAATGTCATATGTGAAGATGTTCCTTAAGAGCTACTTGCTAGGTGTTTTCAAGACAATGTTCTTTCAGTGAATGAATGTTGTAGATAGTCTATCACACCCGTAGCGAAATGCTGGATAAGTTTTATGAAGATGTCCCTAAGTAGCTACAAGCAAAATGGTTTCACAACAGTGTTCTTACAGACATTGAAGGTTATAGATATTCTGTCATGCCTGTAGTGAAATGTTTGATAAGACTTGCATGAACACTTACATGAAGATGTTTCTAAACAGCCACAAGCAAGCTTTTTCAACACAGTATTTCATTGAATGGATGTAATAATCATCACATTGTGGCTGCAGAGAAACGTTTGATAAGACACACACAAAATGTTCATAAATAGCATGTGCCAGCTGGTTGCATCACAATGTTGTTTAATTTAATGGAAGTGATCATCATTCTGTATAGCATATGATGTGTTTGAATAGCCTTATATAAAGATATTCCTAAAAACTTATGAGCAATCTGGTTTGACCAGAGTGTGTTCCTCAGTGAAGGAATCTTACAGAGATTCTGTCAGAGCAGTAGTGACATGTTTGGTGTTTTGTATGAAGAAACCCTAAATGGCTTCCTGCAAGATGAGTTCAACACAGTGTTATTTCATTTTAAGAAAATGATAGTCATTCTGTTTGGCATAAACGGAAATATTAGAAAAGCCTTATATCAAGAGGTTCCTAATTAGCTACCAGCAATCTGGCTTCACAATAGTGTTCTTTCATTGAATGGATGTAATAGATACTTTGTAGTGAAATGTATGATAAGTCTCTTATGAAAAGGTTCCTAAACAGCTGCCTGCAATCTGGCTTCAGCACATTATATCATTGTCTCAAAGTGATATTCATTCAGTATGTCTTATATGGAAACGCTTGAAATGGTGAACATGAAGAAGTTTCTAAATATATACAAGCAAGATTGTTTCTCCACAGTTTTCTTTCAGTGACTGAATGTTATGTATAGTCTGTCACGACTATTGTAAAATGTTTGATAAGTCTTATGTAGAAACGTTCCTAGATAGCTATCTGTGAGCTCTATTTAGCACAGTGTTCTTTCATTGTAGGAAAATGATACCCATTCATTATGGCATATACTGAAATGTGAGAAATGTCTTAAATACAAATGTTCCTAATAATAGCTTCAAGATGCTTTCACCACAGAGTTCTTTCAGTGAAACAATATTGCAGATATTCTGTGACACTTGTAGTGAAGTGTTAGTTAAAACTTACTTGCAAGCTGGATTCAGCACAGTGTTTCTTTCATTGTTTGAAACTCATATTCAATCAGAACAGCAAATATTGAAATGGTTATAATGACTAATATGAAGATGATCCTTAATGGCTGCAAGTAAGATGGTTTCACCACAGTTTTCTCTCAGTGAACAAATGCTATATATATTCTGTCCCGCATGCAATGAAATGTTTGTTAAGTCTTATATGAACATGTTCCTAAACAGCTACCCGCAAACTGGGCTTAGAACAGTGTTCTCACACTGTTAGTAATTGATAGGTCATCTGTAGGGCATATGCTGAAATGTTTGAAATGTCTTATGTGAATATGCCCCTAAACAGCTGTAAGCACATTTGTTTCACCAGAGTCCCTTTAGTGTCTGAATCTTATGGATATTTTTCAAGTCTGTAGTGTAATTTTTTAAGTATTTTATGAAGTTCTTCCTAAACAGATACTAGGAAACAAGGGTTCAGCTCATCCTTCTTTCCTTGAGTGAATATTAAAATCATTCTGTCATGACCATAGCGCAATATTTGTTAAGACTTATAAAAAGATATTTCTAAAAGACAACTTTCCAGCTGGGTTCTTAACATTGTTCTTTCATTTTATGGAAGTGATAACCATTCTGGATGGAATACACTGAAACGTTTGAAAAGACTTGTATGAAGATACTCCTAAATAGCTACAAGCAATCTGGTTACACCACAGCGTTCTTTCATTTAATAAACTTTATATATAGTCTCCTATAGCTGTAGTGAAATGTTTTATATCATATATGAAAATGTTCCTACAGCTACCTGCAAGCTGGGATCAGCACACTGACTTTTCATTGTAATAAAGTGATAGTTACTTTGTATGGCATACACTGAAATGTCAGAAAAGACTTATATGAGTGTATTTCTAAAGAGATACAAGCAAGCTGGTTTCACAATAGTGATCTTTCATTGAATTAATGTAATAGATATTCTGTCGCACATGTTGTGAAATGTTCAATAAATCTTACATGAAAATGTTACTATAAGTCTACCTGAAAGCTGAGTTAAGTACAATGTTTTTTCATTTTAAGAAAGTATAGCTGTTCTCTATGGCTCATACTGAAATGCTACAAAAGACTTACATGAAGATGTTCCTTAAAAGCTACAAGGAAGTTGGTTTCACCACAGCATTCTTTCAATGAGTGAATGTTATAGATATTCCATCATGCCCGTAGTGAAATGTTTGATAGGACTTATTTGAAGATTCCCCTAAACAGCTGCAAGCAAGGTGTTTTCACCACAGTGTTCATTCAGAAAATGAATGTTATACGTATTTCTGTCATGCCTCAAGAGAACTATTTGATGTCTTATGTGAGAGTGTTCCTGAACAGCTACAAGCAAGCTTTTTCAACATAGTGTGGTTTCCTTGAATGAATGTTATGGATATCATGTTGCGGCTGTAGAGAAACGTTTGATAAGACATAAATGAAATGCTCATAAAGAGCCACTGGTTTCATCAGAACGTTCTTTCTGGATATGGAAGTGATAGCCATTCTGTAGGCATAATGAAGTGTTTGAAGAGCCTTATACGAAGACATTCCCAAGGCGCCAGAAGTAATCTGGCTTCACCACAGTGTTCTTTCAGTGAACGAGTGTTATAGCTAGTCTGTCATGCCTGTAGTGAAATGTTTAATAAGTCTTATATGAAGAGGTTTCAAACAGCCGCCAGCAAGCCGGGTTTAGCACAGTGTCCTTTAACTGTAAGTAAGTGAGAGCCATTCTGTATGGCATATACTTAAATGTTAGAGAGGTCTTATATGAAGATGTTCCTAAATAGAATCCAACAAGATGTGTTCAGGACAGAATAATTTCATCATAAGATAGTGACAGCCGTTTAGTATGGCATATACTGAAATGCTGAAAAGGACTGAAATGAAGATCTTCCTTAACAGTAAAACCAAGCCACTTTCACCATAGTGTTCTTTCATTGAATGGATGTAATAGATATTCTGTCATGCCTGTAGTTAAATGTTCAATAGGTCTTACATAAAAATACTCCTAATAATCTACCTGAAAGCTATTAAACACAACCTTCTTTCCTTGTAAGAAGGGTATGGCCATGCTGTATGCCATATACTGAAATGCTTGAAAAGCTTTATACGAAGATGTTCCTCAACAGTTACAAGAAAACTGCTTTCATCCCTGTGTTCGTTCAATGAGTGAATGTTTAGAGATTCTGTCATTCCTGCAAAGGAATGTTTAATAAGTCTTACATGAAGATGTTTCTAAACAGCTACAAGGAAATTTTTTTAAATATAGCGTTATTACATTGAATAAACATTAAAGATATCCTGTCATGGCTGTAGGCAAATGTCTGATAAGACTTGAGCAAAATATTAATAAACAATTACTTGCAAGCTGGGTTCATCACAGTATTCTTTCCTGGCTATGGAGATGGTAGCCATTCTGTATGGCATAAAGTGATATGTTTGAAGAGCCTTCGATTTATATTCTTAAACAGCTAACAAGCAAGATGGTTTCTTCACAGTGTTCTTTCAGTGAATGAATGTTCTAGATATTGTCACATCTGTGGTGAAATATTTGATATATGATGTTCCTAAACAGCTACCTATAAACTGGATTCAGCATGTGTTCTTTCATTTTGTGAAAATGATAGTCGCTCTGTGTGGAATATACTTAAGTATTTGAAGTGTATTATGTGCAGATGTTCCTAAACAGTGAAAAGAAGATGGTTTTTGCACAATTTTCTTTCAGATAACAAATGTTATAGACATTGTCACATCTGTAGTCAAATGTTTGATATGATTTATGTGAAAATATCCCTAAACAGCTACCTGTTGGCTTGATTAAGCACAATGCTCTTTCATTGTAAGAAAGTGATAGCTGTTCCATGTGGCATATACTGAAATGTTTGAAATGTCATATGTGAAGATGTTCCTTAAGAGCTACTTGCTAGGTGTTTTCAAGACAATGTTCTTTCAGTGAATGAATGTTGTAGATAGTCTATCACACCCGTAGCGAAATGCTGGATAAGTTTTATGAAGATGTCCCTAAGTAGCTACAAGCAAAATGGTTTCACAACAGTGTTCTTACAGACATTGAAGGTTATAGATATTCTGTCATGCCTGTAGTGAAATGTTTGATAAGACTTGCATGAACACTTACATGAAGATGTTTCTAAACAGCCACAAGCAAGCTTTTTCAACACAGTATTTCATTGAATGGATGTAATAATCATCACATTGTGGCTGCAGAGAAACGTTTGATAAGACACACACAAAATGTTCATAAATAGCATGTGCCAGCTGGTTGCATCACAATGTTGTTTAATTTAATGGAAGTGATCATCATTCTGTATAGCATATGATGTGTTTGAATAGCCTTATATAAAGATATTCCTAAAAACTTATGAGCAATCTGGTTTGACCAGAGTGTGTTCCTCAGTGAATGAATCTTACAGAGATTCTGTCAGAGCAGTAGTGACATGTTTGGTGTTTTGTATGAAGAAACCCTAAATGGCTTCCTGCAAGATGAGTTCAACACAGTGTTATTTCATTTTAAGAAAATGATAGTCATTCTGTTTGGCATAAACTGAAATATTAGAAAAGCCTTATATCAAGAGGTTCCTAATTAGCTACCAGCAATCTGGCTTCACAATAGTGTTCTTTCATTGAATGGATGTAATAGATACTTTGTAGTGAAATGTATGATAAGTCTCTTATGAAAAGGTTCCTAAACAGCTGCCTGCAATCTGGCTTCAGCACATTATATCATTGTCTCAAAGTGATATTCATTCAGTATGTCTTATATGGAAACGCTTGAAAGGGTGAACATGAAGAAGTTTCTAAATATATACAAGCAAGATTGTTTCTCCACAGTTTTCTTTCAGTGACTGAATGTTATGTATAGTCTGTCACGACTATTGTAAAATGTTTGATGAGTCTTATGTAGAAACGTTCCTAGATAGCTATCTGTGAGCTCTATTTAGCACAGTGTTCTTTCATTGTAGGAAAATGATACCCATTCATTATGGCATATACTGAAATGTGAGAAATGTCTTAAATACAAATGTTCCTAATAATAGCTTCAAGATGCTTTCACCACAGAGTTCTTTCAGTGAAACAATATTGCAGATATTCTGTGACACTTGTAGTGAAGTGTTAGTTAAAACTTACTTGCAAGCTGGATTCAGCACAGTGTTTCTTTCATTGTTTGAAACTCATATTCAATCAGAACAGCAAATATTGAAATGGTTATAATGACTAATATGAAGATGATCCTTAATGGCTGCAAGTAAGATGGTTTCACCACAGTTTTCTCTCAGTGAACAAATGCTATATATATTCTGTCCCGCATGCAATGAAATGTTTGTTAAGTCTTATATGAACATGTTCCTAAACAGCTACCCGCAAACTGGGCTTAGAACAGTGTTCTCACACTGTTAGTAATTGATAGGTCATCTGTAGGGCATATGCTGAAATGTTTGAAATGTCTTATGTGAATATGCCCCTAAACAGCTGTAAGCACATTTGTTTCACCAGAGTCCCTTTAGTGTCTGAATCTTATGGATATTTTTCAAGTCTGTAGTGTAATTTTTTAAGTATTTTATGAAGTTCTTCCTAAACAGATACTAGGAAACAAGGGTTCAGCTCATCCTTCTTTCCTTGAGTGAATATTAAAATCATTCTGTCATGACCATAGCGCAATATTTGTTAAGACTTATAAAAAGATATTTCTAAAAGACAACTTTCCAGCTGGGTTCTTAACATTGTTCTTTCATTTTATGGAAGTGATAACCATTCTGGATGGAATACACTGAAACGTTTGAAAAGACTTGTATGAAGATACTCCTAAATAGCTACAAGCAATCTGGTTACACCACAGCGTTCTTTCATTTAATAAACTTTATATATAGTCTCCTATAGCTGTAGTGAAATGTTTTATATCATATATGAAAATGTTCCTACAGCTACCTGCAAGCTGGGATCAGCACACTGACTTTTCATTGTAATAAAGTGACAGTTACTTTGTACGGCATACACTGAAATGTCAGAAAAGACTTATATGAGTGTATTTCTAAAGAGATACAAGCAAGCTGGTTTCACAATAGTGATCTTTCATTGAATTAATGTAATAGATATTCTGTCGCACATGTTGTGAAATGTTCAATAAATCTTACATGAAAATGTTACTATAAGTCTACCTGAAAGCTGAGTTAAGTACAATGTTTTTTCATTTTAAGAAAGTATAGCTGTTCTCTATGGCTCATACTGAAATGCTACAAAAGACTTACATGAAGATGTTCCTTAAAAGCTACAAGGAAGTTGGTTTCACCACAGCATTCTTTCAATGAGTGAATGTTATAGATATTCCATCATGCCCGTAGTGAAATGTTTGATAGGACTTATTTGAAGATTCCCCTAAACAGCTGCAAGCAAGGTGTTTTCACCACAGTGTTCATTCAGAAAATGAATGTTATACGTATTTCTGTCATGCCTCAAGAGAACTATTTGATGTCTTATGTGAGAGTGTTCCTGAACAGCTACAAGCAAGCTTTTTCAACATAGTGTGGTTTCCTTGAATGAATGTTATGGATATCATGTTGCGGCTGTAGAGAAACGTTTGATAAGACATAAATGAAATGCTCATAAAGAGCCACTGGTTTCATCAGAACGTTCTTTCTGGATATGGAAGTGATAGCCATTCTGTAGGCATAATGAAGTGTTTGAAGAGCCTTATACGAAGACATTCCCAAGGCGCCAGAAGTAATCTGGCTTCACCACAGTGTTCTTTCAGTGAACGAGTGTTATAGCTAGTCTGTCATGCCTGTAGTGAAATGTTTAATAAGTCTTATATGAAGAGGTTTCAAACAGCCGCCAGCAAGCCGGGTTTAGCACAGTGTCCTTTAACTGTAAGTAAGTGAGAGCCATTCTGTATGGCATATACTTAAATGTTAGAGAGGTCTTATATGAAGATGTTCCTAAATAGAATCCAACAAGATGTGTTCAGGACAGAATAATTTCATCATAAGATAGTGACAGCCGTTTAGTATGGCATATACTGAAATGCTGAAAAGGACTGAAATGAAGATCTTCCTTAACAGTAAAACCAAGCCACTTTCACCATAGTGTTCTTTCATTGAATGGATGTAATAGATATTCTGTCATGCCTGTAGTTAAATGTTCAATAGGTCTTACATAAAAATACTCCTAATAATCTACCTGAAAGCTATTAAACACAACCTTCTTTCCTTGTAAGAAGGGTATGGCCATGCTGTATGCCATATACTGAAATGCTTGAAAAGCTTTATACGAAGATGTTCCTCAACAGTTACAAGAAAACTGCTTTCATCCCTGTGTTCGTTCAATGAGTGAATGTTTAGAGATTCTGTCATTCCCGCAAAGGAATGTTTAATAAGTCTTACATGAAGATGTTTCTAAACAGCTACAAGGAAATTTTTTTAAATATAGCGTTATTACATTGAATAAACATTAAAGATATCCTGTCATGGCTGTAGGCAAATGTCTGATAAGACTTGAGCAAAATATTAATAAACAATTACTTGCAAGCTGGGTTCATCACAGTATTCTTTCCTGGCTATGGAGATGGTAGCCATTCTGTAGGGCATAAAGTGATATGTTTGAAGAGCCTTCGATTTATATTCTTAAACAGCTAACAAGCAAGATGGTTTCTTCACAGTGTTCTTTCAGTGAATGAATGTTCTAGATATTGTCACATCTGTGGTGAAATATTTGATATATGATGTTCCTAAACAGCTACCTATAAACTGGATTCAGCATGTGTTCTTTCATTTTGTGAAAATGATAGTCGCTCTGTGTGGAATATACTTAAGTATTTGAAGTGTATTATGTGCAGATGTTCCTAAACAGTGAAAAGAAGATGGTTTTTGCACAATTTTCTTTCAGATGACAAATGTTATAGACATTGTCACATCTGTAGTCAAATGTTTGATATGATTTATGTGAAAATATCCCTAAACAGCTACCTGTTGGCTTGATTAAGCACAATGCTCTTTCATTGTAAGAAAGTGATAGCTGTTCCATGTGGCATATACTGAAATGTTTGAAATGTCATATGTGAAGATGTTCCTTAAGAGCTACTTGCTAGGTGTTTTCAAGACAATGTTCTTTCAGTGAATGAATGTTGTAGATAGTCTATCACACCCGTAGCGAAATGCTGGATAAGTTTTATGAAGATGTCCCTAAGTAGCTACAAGCAAAATGGTTTCACAACAGTGTTCTTACAGACATTGAAGGTTATAGATATTCTGTCATGCCTGTAGTGAAATGTTTGATAAGACTTGCATGAACACTTACATGAAGATGTTTCTAAACAGCCACAAGCAAGCTTTTTCAACACAGTATTTCATTGAATGGATGTAATAATCATCACATTGTGGCTGCAGAGAAACGTTTGATAAGACACACACAAAATGTTCATAAATAGCATGTGCCAGCTGGTTGCATCACAATGTTGTTTAATTTAATGGAAGTGATCATCATTCTGTATAGCATATGATGTGTTTGAATAGCCTTATATAAAGATATTCCTAAAAACTTATGAGCAATCTGGTTTGACCAGAGTGTGTTCCTCAGTGAATGAATCTTACAGAGATTCTGTCAGAGCAGTAGTGACATGTTTGGTGTTTTGTATGAAGAAACCCTAAATGGCTTCCTGCAAGATGAGTTCAACACAGTGTTATTTCATTTTAAGAAAATGATAGTCATTCTGTTTGGCATAAACGGAAATATTAGAAAAGCCTTATATCAAGAGGTTCCTAATTAGCTACCAGCAATCTGGCTTCACAATAGTGTTCTTTCATTGAATGGATGTAATAGATACTTTGTAGTGAAATGTATGATAAGTCTCTTATGAAAAGGTTCCTAAACAGCTGCCTGCAATCTGGCTTCAGCACATTATATCATTGTCTCAAAGTGATATTCATTCAGTATGTCTTATATGGAAACGCTTGAAAGGGTGAACATGAAGAAGTTTCTAAATATATACAAGCAAGATTGTTTCTCCACAGTTTTCTTTCAGTGACTGAATGTTATGTATAGTCTGTCACGACTATTGTAAAATGTTTGATGAGTCTTATGTAGAAACGTTCCTAGATAGCTATCTGTGAGCTCTATTTAGCACAGTGTTCTTTCATTGTAGGAAAATGATACCCATTCATTATGGCATATACTGAAATGTGAGAAATGTCTTAAATACAAATGTTCCTAATAATAGCTTCAAGATGCTTTCACCACAGAGTTCTTTCAGTGAAACAATATTGCAGATATTCTGTGACACTTGTAGTGAAGTGTTAGTTAAAACTTACTTGCAAGCTGGATTCAGCACAGTGTTTCTTTCATTGTTTGAAACTCATATTCAATCAGAACAGCAAATATTGAAATGGTTATAATGACTAATATGAAGATGATCCTTAATGGCTGCAAGTAAGATGGTTTCACCACAGTTTTCTCTCAGTGAACAAATGCTATATATATTCTGTCCCGCATGCAATGAAATGTTTGTTAAGTCTTATATGAACATGTTCCTAAACAGCTACCCGCAAACTGGGCTTAGAACAGTGTTCTCACACTGTTAGTAATTGATAGGTCATCTGTAGGGCATATGCTGAAATGTTTGAAATGTCTTATGTGAATATGCCCCTAAACAGCTGTAAGCACATTTGTTTCACCAGAGTCCCTTTAGTGTCTGAATCTTATGGATATTTTTCAAGTCTGTAGTGTAATTTTTTAAGTATTTTATGAAGTTCTTCCTAAACAGATACTAGGAAACAAGGGTTCAGCTCATCCTTCTTTCCTTGAGTGAATATTAAAATCATTCTGTCATGACCATAGCGCAATATTTGTTAAGACTTATAAAAAGATATTTCTAAAAGACAACTTTCCAGCTGGGTTCTTAACATTGTTCTTTCATTTTATGGAAGTGATAACCATTCTGGATGGAATACACTGAAACGTTTGAAAAGACTTGTATGAAGATACTCCTAAATAGCTACAAGCAATCTGGTTACACCACAGCGTTCTTTCATTTAATAAACTTTATATATAGTCTCCTATAGCTGTAGTGAAATGTTTTATATCATATATGAAAATGTTCCTACAGCTACCTGCAAGCTGGGATCAGCACACTGACTTTTCATTGTAATAAAGTGACAGTTACTTTGTACGGCATACACTGAAATGTCAGAAAAGACTTATATGAGTGTATTTCTAAAGAGATACAAGCAAGCTGGTTTCACAATAGTGATCTTTCATTGAATTAATGTAATAGATATTCTGTCGCACATGTTGTGAAATGTTCAATAAATCTTACATGAAAATGTTACTATAAGTCTACCTGAAAGCTGAGTTAAGTACAATGTTTTTTCATTTTAAGAAAGTATAGCTGTTCTCTATGGCTCATACTGAAATGCTACAAAAGACTTACATGAAGATGTTCCTTAAAAGCTACAAGGAAGTTGGTTTCACCACAGCATTCTTTCAATGAGTGAATGTTATAGATATTCCATCATGCCCGTAGTGAAATGTTTGATAGGACTTATTTGAAGATTCCCCTAAAGAGCTGCAAGCAAGGTGTTTTCACCACAGTGTTCATTCAGAAAATGAATGTTATACGTATTTCTGTCATGCCTCAAGAGAACTATTTGATGTCTTATGTGAGAGTGTTCCTGAACAGCTACAAGCAAGCTTTTTCAACATAGTGTGGTTTCCTTGAATGAATGTTATGGATATCATGTTGCGGCTGTAGAGAAACGTTTGATAAGACATAAATGAAATGCTCATAAAGAGCCACTGGTTTCATCAGAACGTTCTTTCTGGATATGGAAGTGATAGCCATTCTGTAGGCATAATGAAGTGTTTGAAGAGCCTTATACGAAGACATTCCCAAGGCGCCAGAAGTAATCTGGCTTCACCACAGTGTTCTTTCAGTGAACGAGTGTTATAGCTAGTCTGTCATGCCTGTAGTGAAATGTTTAATAAGTCTTATATGAAGAGGTTTCAAACAGCCGCCAGCAAGCCGGGTTTAGCACAGTGTCCTTTAACTGTAAGTAAGTGAGAGCCATTCTGTATGGCATATACTTAAATGTTAGAGAGGTCTTATATGAAGATGTTCCTAAATAGAATCCAACAAGATGTGTTCAGGACAGAATAATTTCATCATAAGATAGTGACAGCCGTTTAGTATGGCATATACTGAAATGCTGAAAAGGACTGAAATGAAGATCTTCCTTAACAGTAAAACCAAGCCACTTTCACCATAGTGTTCTTTCATTGAATGGATGTAATAGATATTCTGTCATGCCTGTAGTTAAATGTTCAATAGGTCTTACATAAAAATACTCCTAATAATCTACCTGAAAGCTATTAAACACAACCTTCTTTCCTTGTAAGAAGGGTATGGCCATGCTGTATGCCATATACTGAAATGCTTGAAAAGCTTTATACGAAGATGTTCCTCAACAGTTACAAGAAAACTGCTTTCATCCCTGTGTTCGTTCAATGAGTGAATGTTTAGAGATTCTGTCATTCCCGCAAAGGAATGTTTAATAAGTCTTACATGAAGATGTTTCTAAACAGCTACAAGGAAATTTTTTTAAATATAGCGTTATTACATTGAATAAACATTAAAGATATCCTGTCATGGCTGTAGGCAAATGTCTGATAAGACTTGAGCAAAATATTAATAAACAATTACTTGCAAGCTGGGTTCATCACAGTATTCTTTCCTGGCTATGGAGATGGTAGCCATTCTGTATGGCATAAAGTGATATGTTTGAAGAGCCTTCGATTTATATTCTTAAACAGCTAACAAGCAAGATGGTTTCTTCACAGTGTTCTTTCAGTGAATGAATGTTCTAGATATTGTCACATCTGTGGTGAAATATTTGATATATGATGTTCCTAAACAGCTACCTATAAACTGGATTCAGCATGTGTTCTTTCATTTTGTGAAAATGATAGTCGCTCTGTGTGGAATATACTTAAGTATTTGAAGTGTATTATGTGCAGATGTTCCTAAACAGTGAAAAGAAGATGGTTTTTGCATAATTTTCTTTCAGATGACAAATGTTATAGACATTGTCACATCTGTAGTCAAATGTTTGATATGATTTATGTGAAAATATCCCTAAACAGCTACCTGTTGGCTTGATTAAGCACAATGCTCTTTCATTGTAAGAAAGTGATAGCTGTTCCATGTGGCATATACTGAAATGTTTGAAATGTCATATGTGAAGATGTTCCTTAAGAGCTACTTGCTAGGTGTTTTCAAGACAATGTTCTTTCAGTGAATAAATGTTGTAGATAGTCTATCACACCCGTAGCGAAATGCTGGATAAGTTTTATGAAGATGTCCCTAAGTGGCTACAAGCAAAATGGTTTCACAACAGTGTTCTTACAGACATTGAAGGTTATAGATATTCTGTCATGCCTGTAGTGAAATGTTTGATAAGACTTGCATGAACACTTACATGAAGATGTTTCTAAACAGCCACAAGCAAGCTTTTTCAACACAGTATTTCATTGAATGGATGTAATAATCATCACATTGTGGCTGCAGAGAAACGTTTGATAAGACACACACAAAATGTTCATAAATAGCATGTGCCAGCTGGTTGCATCACAATGTTGTTTAATTTAATGGAAGTGATCATCATTCTGTATAGCATATGATGTGTTTGAATAGCCTTATATAAAGATATTCCTAAAAACTTATGAGCAATCTGGTTTGACCAGAGTGTGTTCCTCAGTGAATGAATCTTACAGAGATTCTGTCAGAGCAGTAGTGACATGTTTGGTGTTTTGTATGAAGAAACCCTAAATGGCTTCCTGCAAGATGAGTTCAACACAGTGTTATTTCATTTTAAGAAAATGATAGTCATTCTGTTTGGCATAAACGGAAATATTAGAAAAGCCTTATATCAAGAGGTTCCTAATTAGCTACCAGCAATCTGGCTTCACAATAGTGTTCTTTCATTGAATGGATGTAATAGATACTTTGTAGTGAAATGTATGATAAGTCTCTTATGAAAAGGTTCCTAAACAGCTGCCTGCAATCTGGCTTCAGCACATTATATCATTGTCTCAAAGTGATATTCATTCAGTATGTCTTATATGGAAACGCTTGAAAGGGTGAACATGAAGAAGTTTCTAAATATATACAAGCAAGATTGTTTCTCCACAGTTTTCTTTCAGTGACTGAATGTTATGTATAGTCTGTCACGACTATTGTAAAATGTTTGATGAGTCTTATGTAGAAACGTTCCTAGATAGCTATCTGTGAGCTCTATTTAGCACAGTGTTCTTTCATTGTAGGAAAATGATACCCATTCATTATGGCATATACTGAAATGTGAGAAATGTCTTAAATACAAATGTTCCTAATAATAGCTTCAAGATGCTTTCACCACAGAGTTCTTTCAGTGAAACAATATTGCAGATATTCTGTGACACTTGTAGTGAAGTGTTAGTTAAAACTTACTTGCAAGCTGGATTCAGCACAGTGTTTCTTTCATTGTTTGAAACTCATATTCAATCAGAACAGCAAATATTGAAATGGTTATAATGACTAATATGAAGATGATCCTTAATGGCTGCAAGTAAGATGGTTTCACCACAGTTTTCTCTCAGTGAACAAATGCTATATATATTCTGTCCCGCATGCAATGAAATGTTTGTTAAGTCTTATATGAACATGTTCCTAAACAGCTACCCGCAAACTGGGCTTAGAACAGTGTTCTCACACTGTTAGTAATTGATAGGTCATCTGTAGGGCATATGCTGAAATGTTTGAAATGTCTTATGTGAATATGCCCCTAAACAGCTGTAAGCACATTTGTTTCACCAGAGTCCCTTTAGTGTCTGAATCTTATGGATATTTTTCAAGTCTGTAGTGTAATTTTTTAAGTATTTTATGAAGTTCTTCCTAAACAGATACTAGGAAACAAGGGTTCAGCTCATCCTTCTTTCCTTGAGTGAATATTAAAATCATTCTGTCATGACCATAGCGCAATATTTGTTAAGACTTATAAAAAGATATTTCTAAAAGACAACTTTCCAGCTGGGTTCTTAACATTGTTCTTTCATTTTATGGAAGTGATAACCATTCTGGATGGAATACACTGAAACGTTTGAAAAGACTTGTATGAAGATACTCCTAAATAGCTACAAGCAATCTGGTTACACCACAGCGTTCTTTCATTTAATAAACTTTATATATAGTCTCCTATAGCTGTAGTGAAATGTTTTATATCATATATGAAAATGTTCCTACAGCTACCTGCAAGCTGGGATCAGCACACTGACTTTTCATTGTAATAAAGTGACAGTTACTTTGTACGGCATACACTGAAATGTCAGAAAAGACTTATATGAGTGTATTTCTAAAGAGATACAAGCAAGCTGGTTTCACAATAGTGATCTTTCATTGAATTAATGTAATAGATATTCTGTCGCACATGTTGTGAAATGTTCAATAAATCTTACATGAAAATGTTACTATAAGTCTACCTGAAAGCTGAGTTAAGTACAATGTTTTTTCATTTTAAGAAAGTATAGCTGTTCTCTATGGCTCATACTGAAATGCTACAAAAGACTTACATGAAGATGTTCCTTAAAAGCTACAAGGAAGTTGGTTTCACCACAGCATTCTTTCAATGAGTGAATGTTATAGATATTCCATCATGCCCGTAGTGAAATGTTTGATAGGACTTATTTGAAGATTCCCCTAAACAGCTGCAAGCAAGGTGTTTTCACCACAGTGTTCATTCAGAAAATGAATGTTATACGTATTTCTGTCATGCCTCAAGAGAACTATTTGATGTCTTATGTGAGAGTGTTCCTGAACAGCTACAAGCAAGCTTTTTCAACATAGTGTGGTTTCCTTGAATGAATGTTATGGATATCATGTTGCGGCTGTAGAGAAACGTTTGATAAGACATAAATGAAATGCTCATAAAGAGCCACTGGTTTCATCAGAACGTTCTTTCTGGATATGGAAGTGATAGCCATTCTGTAGGCATAATGAAGTGTTTGAAGAGCCTTATACGAAGACATTCCCAAGGCGCCAGAAGTAATCTGGCTTCACCACAGTGTTCTTTCAGTGAACGAGTGTTATAGCTAGTCTGTCATGCCTGTAGTGAAATGTTTAATAAGTCTTATATGAAGAGGTTTCAAACAGCCGCCAGCAAGCCGGGTTTAGCACAGTGTCCTTTAACTGTAAGTAAGTGAGAGCCATTCTGTATGGCATATACTTAAATGTTAGAGAGGTCTTATATGAAGATGTTCCTAAATAGAATCCAACAAGATGTGTTCAGGACAGAATAATTTCATCATAAGATAGTGACAGCCGTTTAGTATGGCATATACTGAAATGCTGAAAAGGACTGAAATGAAGATCTTCCTTAACAGTAAAACCAAGCCACTTTCACCATAGTGTTCTTTCATTGAATGGATGTAATAGATATTCTGTCATGCCTGTAGTTAAATGTTCAATAGGTCTTACATAAAAATACTCCTAATAATCTACCTGAAAGCTATTAAACACAACCTTCTTTCCTTGTAAGAAGGGTATGGCCATGCTGTATGCCATATACTGAAATGCTTGAAAAGCTTTATACGAAGATGTTCCTCAACAGTTACAAGAAAACTGCTTTCATCCCTGTGTTCGTTCAATGAGTGAATGTTTAGAGATTCTGTCATTCCCGCAAAGGAATGTTTAATAAGTCTTACATGAAGATGTTTCTAAACAGCTACAAGGAAATTTTTTTAAATATAGCGTTATTACATTGAATAAACATTAAAGATATCCTGTCATGACTGTAGGCAAATGTCTGATAAGACTTGAGCAAAATATTAATAAACAATTACTTGCAAGCTGGGTTCATCACAGTATTCTTTCCTGGCTATGGAGATGGTAGCCATTCTGTATGGCATAAAGTGATATGTTTGAAGAGCCTTCTTCGATTTATATTCTTAAACAGCTAACAAGCAAGATGGTTTCTTCACAGTGTTCTTTCAGTGAATGAATGTTCTAGATATTGTCACATCTGTGGTGAAATATTTGATATATGATGTTCCTAAACAGCTACCTATAAACTGGATTCAGCATGTGTTCTTTCATTTTGTGAAAATGATAGTCGCTCTGTGTGGAATATACTTAAGTATTTGAAGTGTATTATGTGCAGATGTTCCTAAACAGTGAAAAGAAGATGGTTTTTGCACAATTTTCTTTCAGATAACAAATGTTATAGACATTGTCACATCTGTAGTCAAATGTTTGATATGATTTATGTGAAAATATCCCTAAACAGCTACCTGTTGGCTTGATTAAGCACAATGCTCTTTCATTGTAAGAAAGTGATAGCTGTTCCATGTGGCATATACTGAAATGTTTGAAATGTCATATGTGAAGATGTTCCTTAAGAGCTACTTGCTAGGTGTTTTCAAGACAATGTTCTTTCAGTGAATGAATGTTGTAGATAGTCTATCACACCCGTAGCGAAATGCTGGATAAGTTTTATGAAGATGTCCCTAAGTAGCTACAAGCAAAATGGTTTCACAACAGTGTTCTTACAGACATTGAAGGTTATAGATATTCTGTCATGCCTGTAGTGAAATGTTTGATAAGACTTGCATGAACACTTACATGAAGATGTTTCTAAACAGCCACAAGCAAGCTTTTTCAACACAGTATTTCATTGAATGGATGTAATAATCATCACATTGTGGCTGCAGAGAAACGTTTGATAAGACACACACAAAATGTTCATAAATAGCATGTGCCAGCTGGTTGCATCACAATGTTGTTTAATTTAATGGAAGTGATCATCATTCTGTATAGCATATGATGTGTTTGAATAGCCTTATATAAAGATATTCCTAAAAACTTATGAGCAATCTGGTTTGACCAGAGTGTGTTCCTCAGTGAATGAATCTTACAGAGATTCTGTCAGAGCAGTAGTGACATGTTTGGTGTTTTGTATGAAGAAACCCTAAATGGCTTCCTGCAAGATGAGTTCAACACAGTGTTATTTCATTTTAAGAAAATGATAGTCATTCTGTTTGGCATAAACTGAAATATTAGAAAAGCCTTATATCAAGAGGTTCCTAATTAGCTACCAGCAATCTGGCTTCACAATAGTGTTCTTTCATTGAATGGATGTAATAGATACTTTGTAGTGAAATGTATGATAAGTCTCTTATGAAAAGGTTCCTAAACAGCTGCCTGCAATCTGGCTTCAGCACATTATATCATTGTCTCAAAGTGATATTCATTCAGTATGTCTTATATGGAAACGCTTGAAAGGGTGAACATGAAGAAGTTTCTAAATATATACAAGCAAGATTGTTTCTCCACAGTTTTCTTTCAGTGACTGAATGTTATGTATAGTCTGTCACGACTATTGTAAAATGTTTGATGAGTCTTATGTAGAAACGTTCCTAGATAGCTATCTGTGAGCTCTATTTAGCACAGTGTTCTTTCATTGTAGGAAAATGATACCCATTCATTATGGCATATACTGAAATGTGAGAAATGTCTTAAATACAAATGTTCCTAATAATAGCTTCAAGATGCTTTCACCACAGAGTTCTTTCAGTGAAACAATATTGCAGATATTCTGTGACACTTGTAGTGAAGTGTTAGTTAAAACTTACTTGCAAGCTGGATTCAGCACAGTGTTTCTTTCATTGTTTGAAACTCATATTCAATCAGAACAGCAAATATTGAAATGGTTATAATGACTAATATGAAGATGATCCTTAATGGCTGCAAGTAAGATGGTTTCACCACAGTTTTCTCTCAGTGAACAAATGCTATATATATTCTGTCCCGCATGCAATGAAATGTTTGTTAAGTCTTATATGAACATGTTCCTAAACAGCTACCCGCAAACTGGGCTTAGAACAGTGTTCTCACACTGTTAGTAATTGATAGGTCATCTGTAGGGCATATGCTGAAATGTTTGAAATGTCTTATGTGAATATGCCCCTAAACAGCTGTAAGCACATTTGTTTCACCAGAGTCCCTTTAGTGTCTGAATCTTATGGATATTTTTCAAGTCTGTAGTGTAATTTTTTAAGTATTTTATGAAGTTCTTCCTAAACAGATACTAGGAAACAAGGGTTCAGCTCATCCTTCTTTCCTTGAGTGAATATTAAAATCATTCTGTCATGACCATAGCGCAATATTTGTTAAGACTTATAAAAAGATATTTCTAAAAGACAACTTTCCAGCTGGGTTCTTAACATTGTTCTTTCATTTTATGGAAGTGATAACCATTCTGGATGGAATACACTGAAACGTTTGAAAAGACTTGTATGAAGATACTCCTAAATAGCTACAAGCAATCTGGTTACACCACAGCGTTCTTTCATTTAATAAACTTTATATATAGTCTCCTATAGCTGTAGTGAAATGTTTTATATCATATATGAAAATGTTCCTACAGCTACCTGCAAGCTGGGATCAGCACACTGACTTTTCATTGTAATAAAGTGACAGTTACTTTGTACGGCATACACTGAAATGTCAGAAAAGACTTATATGAGTGTATTTCTAAAGAGATACAAGCAAGCTGGTTTCACAATAGTGATCTTTCATTGAATTAATGTAATAGATATTCTGTCGCACATGTTGTGAAATGTTCAATAAATCTTACATGAAAATGTTACTATAAGTCTACCTGAAAGCTGAGTTAAGTACAATGTTTTTTCATTTTAAGAAAGTATAGCTGTTCTCTATGGCTCATACTGAAATGCTACAAAAGACTTACATGAAGATGTTCCTTAAAAGCTACAAGGAAGTTGGTTTCACCACAGCATTCTTTCAATGAGTGAATGTTATAGATATTCCATCATGCCCGTAGTGAAATGTTTGATAGGACTTATTTGAAGATTCCCCTAAAGAGCTGCAAGCAAGGTGTTTTCACCACAGTGTTCATTCAGAAAATGAATGTTATACGTATTTCTGTCATGCCTCAAGAGAACTATTTGATGTCTTATGTGAGAGTGTTCCTGAACAGCTACAAGCAAGCTTTTTCAACATAGTGTGGTTTCCTTGAATGAATGTTATGGATATCATGTTGCGGCTGTAGAGAAACGTTTGATAAGACATAAATGAAATGCTCATAAAGAGCCACTGGTTTCATCAGAACGTTCTTTCTGGATATGGAAGTGATAGCCATTCTGTAGGCATAATGAAGTGTTTGAAGAGCCTTATACGAAGACATTCCCAAGGCGCCAGAAGTAATCTGGCTTCACCACAGTGTTCTTTCAGTGAACGAGTGTTATAGCTAGTCTGTCATGCCTGTAGTGAAATGTTTAATAAGTCTTATATGAAGAGGTTTCAAACAGCCGCCAGCAAGCCGGGTTTAGCACAGTGTCCTTTAACTGTAAGTAAGTGAGAGCCATTCTGTATGGCATATACTTAAATGTTAGAGAGGTCTTATATGAAGATGTTCCTAAATAGAATCCAACAAGATGTGTTCAGGACAGAATAATTTCATCATAAGATAGTGACAGCCGTTTAGTATGGCATATACTGAAATGCTGAAAAGGACTGAAATGAAGATCTTCCTTAACAGTAAAACCAAGCCACTTTCACCATAGTGTTCTTTCATTGAATGGATGTAATAGATATTCTGTCATGCCTGTAGTTAAATGTTCAATAGGTCTTACATAAAAATACTCCTAATAATCTACCTGAAAGCTATTAAACACAACCTTCTTTCCTTGTAAGAAGGGTATGGCCATGCTGTATGCCATATACTGAAATGCTTGAAAAGCTTTATACGAAGATGTTCCTCAACAGTTACAAGAAAACTGCTTTCATCCCTGTGTTCGTTCAATGAGTGAATGTTTAGAGATTCTGTCATTCCCGCAAAGGAATGTTTAATAAGTCTTACATGAAGATGTTTCTAAACAGCTACAAGGAAATTTTTTTAAATATAGCGTTATTACATTGAATAAACATTAAAGATATCCTGTCATGACTGTAGGCAAATGTCTGATAAGACTTGAGCAAAATATTAATAAACAATTACTTGCAAGCTGGGTTCATCACAGTATTCTTTCCTGGCTATGGAGATGATAGCCATTCTGTATGGCATAAAGTGATATGTTTGAAGAGCCTTCTTCGATTTATATTCTTAAACAGCTAACAAGCAAGATGGTTTCTTCACAGTGTTCTTTCAGTGAATGAATGTTCTAGATATTGTCACATCTGTGGTGAAATATTTGATATATGATGTTCCTAAACAGCTACCTATAAACTGGATTCAGCATGTGTTCTTTCATTTTGTGAAAATGATAGTCGCTCTGTGTGGAATATACTTAAGTATTTGAAGTGTATTATGTGCAGATGTTCCTAAACAGTGAAAAGAAGATGGTTTTTGCACAATTTTCTTTCAGATAACAAATGTTATAGACATTGTCACATCTGTAGTCAAATGTTTGATATGATTTATGTGAAAATATCCCTAAACAGCTACCTGTTGGCTTGATTAAGCACAATGCTCTTTCATTGTAAGAAAGTGATAGCTGTTCCATGTGGCATATACTGAAATGTTTGAAATGTCATATGTGAAGATGTTCCTTAAGAGCTACTTGCTAGGTGTTTTCAAGACAATGTTCTTTCAGTGAATGAATGTTGTAGATAGTCTATCACACCCGTAGCGAAATGCTGGATAAGTTTTATGAAGATGTCCCTAAGTAGCTACAAGCAAAATGGTTTCACAACAGTGTTCTTACAGACATTGAAGGTTATAGATATTCTGTCATGCCTGTAGTGAAATGTTTGATAAGACTTGCATGAACACTTACATGAAGATGTTTCTAAACAGCCACAAGCAAGCTTTTTCAACACAGTATTTCATTGAATGGATGTAATAATCATCACATTGTGGCTGCAGAGAAACGTTTGATAAGACACACACAAAATGTTCATAAATAGCATGTGCCAGCTGGTTGCATCACAATGTTGTTTAATTTAATGGAAGTGATCATCATTCTGTATAGCATATGATGTGTTTGAATAGCCTTATATAAAGATATTCCTAAAAACTTATGAGCAATCTGGTTTGACCAGAGTGTGTTCCTCAGTGAATGAATCTTACAGAGATTCTGTCAGAGCAGTAGTGACATGTTTGGTGTTTTGTATGAAGAAACCCTAAATGGCTTCCTGCAAGATGAGTTCAACACAGTGTTATTTCATTTTAAGAAAATGATAGTCATTCTGTTTGGCATAAACTGAAATATTAGAAAAGCCTTATATCAAGAGGTTCCTAATTAGCTACCAGCAATCTGGCTTCACAATAGTGTTCTTTCATTGAATGGATGTAATAGATACTTTGTAGTGAAATGTATGATAAGTCTCTTATGAAAAGGTTCCTAAACAGCTGCCTGCAATCTGGCTTCAGCACATTATATCATTGTCTCAAAGTGATATTCATTCAGTATGTCTTATATGGAAACGCTTGAAAGGGTGAACATGAAGAAGTTTCTAAATATATACAAGCAAGATTGTTTCTCCACAGTTTTCTTTCAGTGACTGAATGTTATGTATAGTCTGTCACGACTATTGTAAAATGTTTGATGAGTCTTATGTAGAAACGTTCCTAGATAGCTATCTGTGAGCTCTATTTAGCACAGTGTTCTTTCATTGTAGGAAAATGATACCCATTCATTATGGCATATACTGAAATGTGAGAAATGTCTTAAATACAAATGTTCCTAATAATAGCTTCAAGATGCTTTCACCACAGAGTTCTTTCAGTGAAACAATATTGCAGATATTCTGTGACACTTGTAGTGAAGTGTTAGTTAAAACTTACTTGCAAGCTGGATTCAGCACAGTGTTTCTTTCATTGTTTGAAACTCATATTCAATCAGAACAGCAAATATTGAAATGGTTATAATGACTAATATGAAGATGATCCTTAATGGCTGCAAGTAAGATGGTTTCACCACAGTTTTCTCTCAGTGAACAAATGCTATATATATTCTGTCCCGCATGCAATGAAATGTTTGTTAAGTCTTATATGAACATGTTCCTAAACAGCTACCCGCAAACTGGGCTTAGAACAGTGTTCTCACACTGTTAGTAATTGATAGGTCATCTGTAGGGCATATGCTGAAATGTTTGAAATGTCTTATGTGAATATGCCCCTAAACAGCTGTAAGCACATTTGTTTCACCAGAGTCCCTTTAGTGTCTGAATCTTATGGATATTTTTCAAGTCTGTAGTGTAATTTTTTAAGTATTTTATGAAGTTCTTCCTAAACAGATACTAGGAAACAAGGGTTCAGCTCATCCTTCTTTCCTTGAGTGAATATTAAAATCATTCTGTCATGACCATAGCGCAATATTTGTTAAGACTTATAAAAAGATATTTCTAAAAGACAACTTTCCAGCTGGGTTCTTAACATTGTTCTTTCATTTTATGGAAGTGATAACCATTCTGGATGGAATACACTGAAACGTTTGAAAAGACTTGTATGAAGATACTCCTAAATAGCTACAAGCAATCTGGTTACACCACAGCGTTCTTTCATTTAATAAACTTTATATATAGTCTCCTATAGCTGTAGTGAAATGTTTTATATCATATATGAAAATGTTCCTACAGCTACCTGCAAGCTGGGATCAGCACACTGACTTTTCATTGTAATAAAGTGACAGTTACTTTGTACGGCATACACTGAAATGTCAGAAAAGACTTATATGAGTGTATTTCTAAAGAGATACAAGCAAGCTGGTTTCACAATAGTGATCTTTCATTGAATTAATGTAATAGATATTCTGTCGCACATGTTGTGAAATGTTCAATAAATCTTACATGAAAATGTTACTATAAGTCTACCTGAAAGCTGAGTTAAGTACAATGTTTTTTCATTTTAAGAAAGTATAGCTGTTCTCTATGGCTCATACTGAAATGCTACAAAAGACTTACATGAAGATGTTCCTTAAAAGCTACAAGGAAGTTGGTTTCACCACAGCATTCTTTCAATGAGTGAATGTTATAGATATTCCATCATGCCCGTAGTGAAATGTTTGATAGGACTTATTTGAAGATTCCCCTAAAGAGCTGCAAGCAAGGTGTTTTCACCACAGTGTTCATTCAGAAAATGAATGTTATACGTATTTCTGTCATGCCTCAAGAGAACTATTTGATGTCTTATGTGAGAGTGTTCCTGAACAGCTACAAGCAAGCTTTTTCAACATAGTGTGGTTTCCTTGAATGAATGTTATGGATATCATGTTGCGGCTGTAGAGAAACGTTTGATAAGACATAAATGAAATGCTCATAAAGAGCCACTGGTTTCATCAGAACGTTCTTTCTGGATATGGAAGTGATAGCCATTCTGTAGGCATAATGAAGTGTTTGAAGAGCCTTATACGAAGACATTCCCAAGGCGCCAGAAGTAATCTGGCTTCACCACAGTGTTCTTTCAGTGAACGAGTGTTATAGCTAGTCTGTCATGCCTGTAGTGAAATGTTTAATAAGTCTTATATGAAGAGGTTTCAAACAGCCGCCAGCAAGCCGGGTTTAGCACAGTGTCCTTTAACTGTAAGTAAGTGAGAGCCATTCTGTATGGCATATACTTAAATGTTAGAGAGGTCTTATATGAAGATGTTCCTAAATAGAATCCAACAAGATGTGTTCAGGACAGAATAATTTCATCATAAGATAGTGACAGCCGTTTAGTATGGCATATACTGAAATGCTGAAAAGGACTGAAATGAAGATCTTCCTTAACAGTAAAACCAAGCCACTTTCACCATAGTGTTCTTTCATTGAATGGATGTAATAGATATTCTGTCATGCCTGTAGTTAAATGTTCAATAGGTCTTACATAAAAATACTCCTAATAATCTACCTGAAAGCTATTAAACACAACCTTCTTTCCTTGTAAGAAGGGTATGGCCATGCTGTATGCCATATACTGAAATGCTTGAAAAGCTTTATACGAAGATGTTCCTCAACAGTTACAAGAAAACTGCTTTCATCCCTGTGTTCGTTCAATGAGTGAATGTTTAGAGATTCTGTCATTCCCGCAAAGGAATGTTTAATAAGTCTTACATGAAGATGTTTCTAAACAGCTACAAGGAAATTTTTTTAAATATAGCGTTATTACATTGAATAAACATTAAAGATATCCTGTCATGGCTGTAGGCAAATGTCTGATAAGACTTGAGCAAAATATTAATAAACAATTACTTGCAAGCTGGGTTCATCACAGTATTCTTTCCTGGCTATGGAGATGGTAGCCATTCTGTATGGCATAAAGTGATATGTTTGAAGAGCCTTCGATTTATATTCTTAAACAGCTAACAAGCAAGATGGTTTCTTCACAGTGTTCTTTCAGTGAATGAATGTTCTAGATATTGTCACATCTGTGGTGAAATATTTGATATATGATGTTCCTAAACAGCTACCTATAAACTGGATTCAGCATGTGTTCTTTCATTTTGTGAAAATGATAGTCGCTCTGTGTGGAATATACTTAAGTATTTGAAGTGTATTATGTGCAGATGTTCCTAAACAGTGAAAAGAAGATGGTTTTTGCACAATTTTCTTTCAGATGACAAATGTTATAGACATTGTCACATCTGTAGTCAAATGTTTGATATGATTTATGTGAAAATATCCCTAAACAGCTACCTGTTGGCTTGATTAAGCACAATGCTCTTTCATTGTAAGAAAGTGATAGCTGTTCCATGTGGCATATACTGAAATGTTTGAAATGTCATATGTGAAGATGTTCCTTAAGAGCTACTTGCTAGGTGTTTTCAAGACAATGTTCTTTCAGTGAATGAATGTTGTAGATAGTCTATCACACCCGTAGCGAAATGCTGGATAAGTTTTATGAAGATGTCCCTAAGTAGCTACAAGCAAAATGGTTTCACAACAGTGTTCTTACAGACATTGAAGGTTATAGATATTCTGTCATGCCTGTAGTGAAATGTTTGATAAGACTTGCATGAACACTTACATGAAGATGTTTCTAAACAGCCACAAGCAAGCTTTTTCAACACAGTATTTCATTGAATGGATGTAATAATCATCACATTGTGGCTGCAGAGAAACGTTTGATAAGACACACACAAAATGTTCATAAATAGCATGTGCCAGCTGGTTGCATCACAATGTTGTTTAATTTAATGGAAGTGATCATCATTCTGTATAGCATATGATGTGTTTGAATAGCCTTATATAAAGATATTCCTAAAAACTTATGAGCAATCTGGTTTGACCAGAGTGTGTTCCTCAGTGAATGAATCTTACAGAGATTCTGTCAGAGCAGTAGTGACATGTTTGGTGTTTTGTATGAAGAAACCCTAAATGGCTTCCTGCAAGATGAGTTCAACACAGTGTTATTTCATTTTAAGAAAATGATAGTCATTCTGTTTGGCATAAACTGAAATATTAGAAAAGCCTTATATCAAGAGGTTCCTAATTAGCTACCAGCAATCTGGCTTCACAATAGTGTTCTTTCATTGAATGGATGTAATAGATACTTTGTAGTGAAATGTATGATAAGTCTCTTATGAAAAGGTTCCTAAACAGCTGCCTGCAATCTGGCTTCAGCACATTATATCATTGTCTCAAAGTGATATTCATTCAGTATGTCTTATATGGAAACGCTTGAAATGGTGAACATGAAGAAGTTTCTAAATATATACAAGCAAGATTGTTTCTCCACAGTTTTCTTTCAGTGACTGAATGTTATGTATAGTCTGTCACGACTATTGTAAAATGTTTGATAAGTCTTATGTAGAAACGTTCCTAGATAGCTATCTGTGAGCTCTATTTAGCACAGTGTTCTTTCATTGTAGGAAAATGATACCCATTCATTATGGCATATACTGAAATGTGAGAAATGTCTTAAATACAAATGTTCCTAATAATAGCTTCAAGATGCTTTCACCACAGAGTTCTTTCAGTGAAACAATATTGCAGATATTCTGTGACACTTGTAGTGAAGTGTTAGTTAAAACTTACTTGCAAGCTGGATTCAGCACAGTGTTTCTTTCATTGTTTGAAACTCATATTCAATCAGAACAGCAAATATTGAAATGGTTATAATGACTAATATGAAGATGATCCTTAATGGCTGCAAGTAAGATGGTTTCACCACAGTTTTCTCTCAGTGAACAAATGCTATATATATTCTGTCCCGCATGCAATGAAATGTTTGTTAAGTCTTATATGAACATGTTCCTAAACAGCTACCCGCAAACTGGGCTTAGAACAGTGTTCTCACACTGTTAGTAATTGATAGGTCATCTGTAGGGCATATGCTGAAATGTTTGAAATGTCTTATGTGAATATGCCCCTAAACAGCTGTAAGCACATTTGTTTCACCAGAGTCCCTTTAGTGTCTGAATCTTATGGATATTTTTCAAGTCTGTAGTGTAATTTTTTAAGTATTTTATGAAGTTCTTCCTAAACAGATACTAGGAAACAAGGGTTCAGCTCATCCTTCTTTCCTTGAGTGAATATTAAAATCATTCTGTCATGACCATAGCGCAATATTTGTTAAGACTTATAAAAAGATATTTCTAAAAGACAACTTTCCAGCTGGGTTCTTAACATTGTTCTTTCATTTTATGGAAGTGATAACCATTCTGGATGGAATACACTGAAACGTTTGAAAAGACTTGTATGAAGATACTCCTAAATAGCTACAAGCAATCTGGTTACACCACAGCGTTCTTTCATTTAATAAACTTTATATATAGTCTCCTATAGCTGTAGTGAAATGTTTTATATCATATATGAAAATGTTCCTACAGCTACCTGCAAGCTGGGATCAGCACACTGACTTTTCATTGTAATAAAGTGACAGTTACTTTGTACGGCATACACTGAAATGTCAGAAAAGACTTATATGAGTGTATTTCTAAAGAGATACAAGCAAGCTGGTTTCACAATAGTGATCTTTCATTGAATTAATGTAATAGATATTCTGTCGCACATGTTGTGAAATGTTCAATAAATCTTACATGAAAATGTTACTATAAGTCTACCTGAAAGCTGAGTTAAGTACAATGTTTTTTCATTTTAAGAAAGTATAGCTGTTCTCTATGGCTCATACTGAAATGCTACAAAAGACTTACATGAAGATGTTCCTTAAAAGCTACAAGGAAGTTGGTTTCACCACAGCATTCTTTCAATGAGTGAATGTTATAGATATTCCATCATGCCCGTAGTGAAATGTTTGATAGGACTTATTTGAAGATTCCCCTAAACAGCTGCAAGCAAGGTGTTTTCACCACAGTGTTCATTCAGAAAATGAATGTTATACGTATTTCTGTCATGCCTCAAGAGAACTATTTGATGTCTTATGTGAGAGTGTTCCTGAACAGCTACAAGCAAGCTTTTTCAACATAGTGTGGTTTCCTTGAATGAATGTTATGGATATCATGTTGCGGCTGTAGAGAAACGTTTGATAAGACATAAATGAAATGCTCATAAAGAGCCACTGGTTTCATCAGAACGTTCTTTCTGGATATGGAAGTGATAGCCATTCTGTAGGCATAATGAAGTGTTTGAAGAGCCTTATACGAAGACATTCCCAAGGCGCCAGAAGTAATCTGGCTTCACCACAGTGTTCTTTCAGTGAACGAGTGTTATAGCTAGTCTGTCATGCCTGTAGTGAAATGTTTAATAAGTCTTATATGAAGAGGTTTCAAACAGCCGCCAGCAAGCCGGGTTTAGCACAGTGTCCTTTAACTGTAAGTAAGTGAGAGCCATTCTGTATGGCATATACTTAAATGTTAGAGAGGTCTTATATGAAGATGTTCCTAATAGAATCCAACAAGATGTGTTCAGGACAGAATAATTTCATCATAAGATAGTGACAGCCGTTTAGTATGGCATATACTGAAATGCTGAAAAGGACTGAAATGAAGATCTTCCTTAACAGTAAAACCAAGCCACTTTCACCATAGTGTTCTTTCATTGAATGGATGTAATAGATATTCTGTCATGCCTGTAGTTAAATGTTCAATAGGTCTTACATAAAAATACTCCTAATAATCTACCTGAAAGCTATTAAACACAACCTTCTTTCCTTGTAAGAAGGGTATGGCCATGCTGTATGCCATATACTGAAATGCTTGAAAAGCTTTATACGAAGATGTTCCTCAACAGTTACAAGAAAACTGCTTTCATCCCTGTGTTCGTTCAATGAGTGAATGTTTAGAGATTCTGTCATTCCTGCAAAGGAATGTTTAATAAGTCTTACATGAAGATGTTTCTAAACAGCTACAAGGAAATTTTTTTAAATATAGCGTTATTACATTGAATAAACATTAAAGATATCCTGTCATGACTGTAGGCAAATGTCTGATAAGACTTGAGCAAAATATTAATAAACAATTACTTGCAAGCTGGGTTCATCACAGTATTCTTTCCTGGCTATGGAGATGATAGCCATTCTGTATGGCATAAAGTGATATGTTTGAAGAGCCTTCGATTTATATTCTTAAACAGCTAACAAGCAAGATGGTTTCTTCACAGTGTTCTTTCAGTGAATGAATGTTCTAGATATTGTCACATCTGTGGTGAAATATTTGATATATGATGTTCCTAAACAGCTACCTATAAACTGGATTCAGCATGTGTTCTTTCATTTTGTGAAATGATAGTCGCTCTGTGTGGAATATACTTAAGTATTTGAAGTGTATTATGTGCAGATGTTCCTAAACAGTGAAAAGAAGATGGTTTTTGCACAATTTTCTTTCAGATGACAAATGTTATAGACATTGTCACATCTGTAGTCAAATGTTTGATATGATTTATGTGAAAATATCCCTAAACAGCTACCTGTTGGCTTGATTAAGCACAATGCTCTTTCATTGTAAGAAAGTGATAGCTGTTCCATGTGGCATATACTGAAATGTTTGAAATGTCATATGTGAAGATGTTCCTTAAGAGCTACTTGCTCTTCAAGACAATGTTCTTTCAGTGAATGAATGTTGTAGATAGTCTATCACACCCGTAGCGAAATGCTGGATAAGTTTTATGAAGATGTCCCTAAGTAGCTACAAGCAAAATGGTTTCACAACAGTGTTCTTACAGACATTGAAGGTTATAGATATTCTGTCATGCCTGTAGTGAAATGTTTGATAAGACTTGCATGAACACTTACATGAAGATGTTTCTAAACAGCCACAAGCAAGCTTTTTCAACACAGTATTTCATTGAATGGATGTAATAATCATCACATTGTGGCTGCAGAGAAACGTTTGATAAGACACACACAAAATGTTCATAAATAGCATGTGCCAGCTGGTTGCATCACAATGTTGTTTAATTTAATGGAAGTGATCATCATTCTGTATAGCATATGATGTGTTTGAATAGCCTTATATAAAGATATTCCTAAAAACTTATGAGCAATCTGGTTTCACCAGAGTGTGTTCCTCAGTGAATGAATCTTACAGAGATTCTGTCAGAGCAGTAGTGACATGTTTGGTGTTTTGTATGAAGAAACCCTAAATGGCTTCCTGCAAGATGAGTTCAACACAGTGTTATTTCATTTTAAGAAAATGATAGTCATTCTGTTTGGCATAAACTGAAATATTAGAAAAGCCTTATATCAAGAGGTTCCTAATTAGCTACCAGCAATCTGGCTTCACAATAGTGTTCTTTCATTGAATGGATGTAATAGATACTTTGTAGTGAAATGTATGATAAGTCTCTTATGAAAAGGTTCCTAAACAGCTGCCTGCAATCTGGCTTCAGCACATTATATCATTGTCTCAAAGTGATATTCATTCAGTATGTCTTATATGGAAACGCTTGAAATGGTGAACATGAAGAAGTTTCTAAATATATACAAGCAAGATTGTTTCTCCACAGTTTTCTTTCAGTGACTGAATGTTATGTATAGTCTGTCACGACTATTGTAAAATGTTTGATAAGTCTTATGTAGAAACGTTCCTAGATAGCTATCTGTGAGCTCTATTTAGCACAGTGTTCTTTCATTGTAGGAAAATGATACCCATTCATTATGGCATATACTGAAATGTGAGAAATGTCTTAAATACAAATGTTCCTAATAATAGCTTCAAGATGCTTTCACCACAGAGTTCTTTCAGTGAAACAATATTGCAGATATTCTGTGACACTTGTAGTGAAGTGTTAGTTAAAACTTACTTGCAAGCTGGATTCAGCACAGTGTTTCTTTCATTGTTTGAAACTCATATTCAATCAGAACAGCAAATATTGAAATGGTTATAATGACTAATATGAAGATGATCCTTAATGGCTGCAAGTAAGATGGTTTCACCACAGTTTTCTCTCAGTGAACAAATGCTATATATATTCTGTCCCGCATGCAATGAAATGTTTGTTAAGTCTTATATGAACATGTTCCTAAACAGCTACCCGCAAACTGGGCTTAGAACAGTGTTCTCACACTGTTAGTAATTGATAGGTCATCTGTAGGGCATATGCTGAAATGTTTGAAATGTCTTATGTGAATATGCCCCTAAACAGCTGTAAGCACATTTGTTTCACCAGAGTCCCTTTAGTGTCTGAATCTTATGGATATTTTTCAAGTCTGTAGTGTAATTTTTTAAGTATTTTATGAAGTTCTTCCTAAACAGATACTAGGAAACAAGGGTTCAGCTCATCCTTCTTTCCTTGAGTGAATATTAAAATCATTCTGTCATGACCATAGCGCAATATTTGTTAAGACTTATAAAAAGATATTTCTAAAAGACAACTTTCCAGCTGGGTTCTTAACATTGTTCTTTCATTTTATGGAAGTGATAACCATTCTGGATGGAATACACTGAAACGTTTGAAAAGACTTGTATGAAGATACTCCTAAATAGCTACAAGCAATCTGGTTACACCACAGCGTTCTTTCATTTAATAAACTTTATATATAGTCTCCTATAGCTGTAGTGAAATGTTTTATATCATATATGAAAATGTTCCTACAGCTACCTGCAAGCTGGGATCAGCACACTGACTTTTCATTGTAATAAAGTGATAGTTACTTTGTACGGCATACACTGAAATGTCAGAAAAGACTTATATGAGTGTATTTCTAAAGAGATACAAGCAAGCTGGTTTCACAATAGTGATCTTTCATTGAATTAATGTAATAGATATTCTGTCGCACATGTTGTGAAATGTTCAATAAATCTTACATGAAAATGTTACTATAAGTCTACCTGAAAGCTGAGTTAAGTACAATGTTTTTTCATTTTAAGAAAGTATAGCTGTTCTCTATGGCTCATACTGAAATGCTACAAAAGACTTACATGAAGATGTTCCTTAAAAGCTACAAGGAAGTTGGTTTCACCACAGCATTCTTTCAATGAGTGAATGTTATAGATATTCCATCATGCCCGTAGTGAAATGTTTGATAGGACTTATTTGAAGATTCCCCTAAACAGCTGCAAGCAAGGTGTTTTCACCACAGTGTTCATTCAGAAAATGAATGTTATACGTATTTCTGTCATGCCTCAAGAGAACTATTTGATGTCTTATGTGAGAGTGTTCCTGAACAGCTACAAGCAAGCTTTTTCAACATAGTGTGGTTTCCTTGAATGAATGTTATGGATATCATGTTGCGGCTGTAGAGAAACGTTTGATAAGACATAAATGAAATGCTCATAAAGAGCCACTGGTTTCATCAGAACGTTCTTTCTGGATATGGAAGTGATAGCCATTCTGTAGGCATAATGAAGTGTTTGAAGAGCCTTATACGAAGACATTCCCAAGGCGCCAGAAGTAATCTGGCTTCACCACAGTGTTCTTTCAGTGAACGAGTGTTATAGCTAGTCTGTCATGCCTGTAGTGAAATGTTTAATAAGTCTTATATGAAGAGGTTTCAAACAGCCGCCAGCAAGCCGGGTTTAGCACAGTGTCCTTTAACTGTAAGTAAGTGAGAGCCATTCTGTATGGCATATACTTAAATGTTAGAGAGGTCTTATATGAAGATGTTCCTAAATAGAATCCAACAAGGTGTGTTCAGGACAGAATAATTTCATCATAAGATAGTGACAGCCGTTTAGTATGGCATATACTGAAATGCTGAAAAGGACTGAAATGAAGATCTTCCTTAACAGTAAAACCAAGCCACTTTCACCATAGTGTTCTTTCATTGAATGGATGTAATAGATATTCTGTCATGCCTGTAGTTAAATGTTCAATAGGTCTTACATAAAAATACTCCTAATAATCTACCTGAAAGCTATTAAACACAACCTTCTTTCCTTGTAAGAAGGGTATGGCCATGCTGTATGCCATATACTGAAATGCTTGAAAAGCTTTATACGAAGATGTTCCTCAACAGTTACAAGAAAACTGCTTTCATCCCTGTGTTCGTTCAATGAGTGAATGTTTAGAGATTCTGTCATTCCTGCAAAGGAATGTTTAATAAGTCTTACATGAAGATGTTTCTAAACAGCTACAAGGAAATTTTTTTAAATATAGCGTTATTACATTGAATAAACATTAAAGATATCCTGTCATGGCTGTAGGCAAATGTCTGATAAGACTTGAGCAAAATATTAATAAACAATTACTTGCAAGCTGGGTTCATCACAGTATTCTTTCCTGGCTATGGAGATGATAGCCATTCTGTATGGCATAAAGTGATATGTTTGAAGAGCCTTCGATTTATATTCTTAAACAGCTAACAAGCAAGATGGTTTCTTCACAGTGTTCTTTCAGTGAATGAATGTTCTAGATATTGTCACATCTGTGGTGAAATATTTGATATATGATGTTCCTAAACAGCTACCTATAAACTGGATTCAGCATGTGTTCTTTCATTTTGTGAAAATGATAGTCGCTCTGTGTGGAATATACTTAAGTATTTGAAGTGTATTATGTGCAGATGTTCCTAAACAGTGAAAAGAAGATGGTTTTTGCATAATTTTCTTTCAGATGACAAATGTTATAGACATTGTCACATCTGTAGTCAAATGTTTGATATGATTTATGTGAAAATATCCCTAAACAGCTACCTGTTGGCTTGATTAAGCACAATGCTCTTTCATTGTAAGAAAGTGATAGCTGTTCCATGTGGCATATACTGAAATGTTTGAAATGTCATATGTGAAGATGTTCCTTAAGAGCTACTTGCTAGGTGTTTTCAAGACAATGTTCTTTCAGTGAATGAATGTTGTAGATAGTCTATCACACCCGTAGCGAAATGCTGGATAAGTTTTATGAAGATGTCCCTAAGTAGCTACAAGCAAAATGGTTTCACAACAGTGTTCTTACAGACATTGAAGGTTATAGATATTCTGTCATGCCTGTAGTGAAATGTTTGATAAGACTTGCATGAACACTTACATGAAGATGTTTCTAAACAGCCACAAGCAAGCTTTTTCAACACAGTATTTCATTGAATGGATGTAATAATCATCACATTGTGGCTGCAGAGAAACGTTTGATAAGACACACACAAAATGTTCATAAATAGCATGTGCCAGCTGGTTGCATCACAATGTTGTTTAATTTAATGGAAGTGATCATCATTCTGTATAGCATATGATGTGTTTGAATAGCCTTATATAAAGATATTCCTAAAAACTTATGAGCAATCTGGTTTGACCAGAGTGTGTTCCTCAGTGAATGAATCTTACAGAGATTCTGTCAGAGCAGTAGTGACATGTTTGGTGTTTTGTATGAAGAAACCCTAAATGGCTTCCTGCAAGATGAGTTCAACACAGTGTTATTTCATTTTAAGAAAATGGTAGTCATTCTGTTTGGCATAAACTGAAATATTAGAAAAGCCTTATATCAAGAGGTTCCTAATTAGCTACCAGCAATCTGGCTTCACAATAGTGTTCTTTCATTGAATGGATGTAATAGATACTTTGTAGTGAAATGTATGATAAGTCTCTTATGAAAAGGTTCCTAAACAGCTGCCTGCAATCTGGCTTCAGCACATTATATCATTGTCTCAAAGTGATATTCATTCAGTATGTCTTATATGGAAACGCTTGAAATGGTGAACATGAAGAAGTTTCTAAATATATACAAGCAAGATTGTTTCTCCACAGTTTTCTTTCAGTGACTGAATGTTATGTATAGTCTGTCACGACTATTGTAAAATGTTTGATAAGTCTTATGTAGAAACGTTCCTAGATAGCTATCTGTGAGCTCTATTTAGCACAGTGTTCTTTCATTGTAGGAAAATGATACCCATTCATTATGGCATATACTGAAATGTGAGAAATGTCTTAAATACAAATGTTCCTAATAATAGCTTCAAGATGCTTTCACCACAGAGTTCTTTCAGTGAAACAATATTGCAGATATTCTGTGACACTTGTAGTGAAGTGTTAGTTAAAACTTACTTGCAAGCTGGATTCAGCACAGTGTTTCTTTCATTGTTTGAAACTCATATTCAATCAGAACAGCAAATATTGAAATGGTTATAATGACTAATATGAAGATGATCCTTAATGGCTGCAAGTAAGATGGTTTCACCACAGTTTTCTCTCAGTGAACAAATGCTATATATATTCTGTCCCGCATGCAATGAAATGTTTGTTAAGTCTTATATGAACATGTTCCTAAACAGCTACCCGCAAACTGGGCTTAGAACAGTGTTCTCACACTGTTAGTAATTGATAGGTCATCTGTAGGGCATATGCTGAAATGTTTGAAATGTCTTATGTGAATATGCCCCTAAACAGCTGTAAGCACATTTGTTTCACCAGAGTCCCTTTAGTGTCTGAATCTTATGGATATTTTTCAAGTCTGTAGTGTAATTTTTTAAGTATTTTATGAAGTTCTTCCTAAACAGATACTAGGAAACAAGGGTTCAGCTCATCCTTCTTTCCTTGAGTGAATATTAAAATCATTCTGTCATGACCATAGCGCAATATTTGTTAAGACTTATAAAAAGATATTTCTAAAAGACAACTTTCCAGCTGGGTTCTTAACATTGTTCTTTCATTTTATGGAAGTGATAACCATTCTGGATGGAATACACTGAAACGTTTGAAAAGACTTGTATGAAGATACTCCTAAATAGCTACAAGCAATCTGGTTACACCACAGCGTTCTTTCATTTAATAAACTTTATATATAGTCTCCTATAGCTGTAGTGAAATGTTTTATATCATATATGAAAATGTTCCTACAGCTACCTGCAAGCTGGGATCAGCACACTGACTTTTCATTGTAATAAAGTGACAGTTACTTTGTACGGCATACACTGAAATGTCAGAAAAGACTTATATGAGTGTATTTCTAAAGAGATACAAGCAAGCTGGTTTCACAATAGTGATCTTTCATTGAATTAATGTAATAGATATTCTGTCGCACATGTTGTGAAATGTTCAATAAATCTTACATGAAAATGTTACTATAAGTCTACCTGAAAGCTGAGTTAAGTACAATGTTTTTTCATTTTAAGAAAGTATAGCTGTTCTCTATGGCTCATACTGAAATGCTACAAAAGACTTACATGAAGATGTTCCTTAAAAGCTACAAGGAAGTTGGTTTCACCACAGCATTCTTTCAATGAGTGAATGTTATAGATATTCCATCATGCCCGTAGTGAAATGTTTGATAGGACTTATTTGAAGATTCCCCTAAACAGCTGCAAGCAAGGTGTTTTCACCACAGTGTTCATTCAGAAAATGAATGTTATACGTATTTCTGTCATGCCTCAAGAGAACTATTTGATGTCTTATGTGAGAGTGTTCCTGAACAGCTACAAGCAAGCTTTTTCAACATAGTGTGGTTTCCTTGAATGAATGTTATGGATATCATGTTGCGGCTGTAGAGAAACGTTTGATAAGACATAAATGAAATGCTCATAAAGAGCCACTGGTTTCATCAGAACGTTCTTTCTGGATATGGAAGTGATAGCCATTCTGTAGGCATAATGAAGTGTTTGAAGAGCCTTATACGAAGACATTCCCAAGGCGCCAGAAGTAATCTGGCTTCACCACAGTGTTCTTTCAGTGAACGAGTGTTATAGCTAGTCTGTCATGCCTGTAGTGAAATGTTTAATAAGTCTTATATGAAGAGGTTTCAAACAGCCGCCAGCAAGCCGGGTTTAGCACAGTGTCCTTTAACTGTAAGTAAGTGAGAGCCATTCTGTATGGCATATACTTAAATGTTAGAGAGGTCTTATATGAAGATGTTCCTAAATAGAATCCAACAAGGTGTGTTCAGGACAGAATAATTTCATCATAAGATAGTGACAGCCGTTTAGTATGGCATATACTGAAATGCTGAAAAGGACTGAAATGAAGATCTTCCTTAACAGTAAAACCAAGCCACTTTCACCATAGTGTTCTTTCATTGAATGGATGTAATAGATATTCTGTCATGCCTGTAGTTAAATGTTCAATAGGTCTTACATAAAAATACTCCTAATAATCTACCTGAAAGCTATTAAACACAACCTTCTTTCCTTGTAAGAAGGGTATGGCCATGCTGTATGCCATATACTGAAATGCTTGAAAAGCTTTATACGAAGATGTTCCTCAACAGTTACAAGAAAACTGCTTTCATCCCTGTGTTCGTTCAATGAGTGAATGTTTAGAGATTCTGTCATTCCTGCAAAGGAATGTTTAATAAGTCTTACATGAAGATGTTTCTAAACAGCTACAAGGAAATTTTTTTAAATATAGCGTTATTACATTGAATAAACATTAAAGATATCCTGTCATGGCTGTAGGCAAATGTCTGATAAGACTTGAGCAAAATATTAATAAACAATTACTTGCAAGCTGGGTTCATCACAGTATTCTTTCCTGGCTATGGAGATGATAGCCATTCTGTATGGCATAAAGTGATATGTTTGAAGAGCCTTCTTCGATTTATATTCTTAAACAGCTAACAAGCAAGATGGTTTCTTCACAGTGTTCTTTCAGTGAATGAATGTTCTAGATATTGTCACATCTGTGGTGAAATATTTGATATATGATGTTCCTAAACAGCTACCTATAAACTGGATTCAGCATGTGTTCTTTCATTTTGTGAAAATGATAGTCGCTCTGTGTGGAATATACTTAAGTATTTGAAGTGTATTATGTGCAGATGTTCCTAAACAGTGAAAAGAAGATGGTTTTTGCATAATTTTCTTTCAGATGACAAATGTTATAGACATTGTCACATCTGTAGTCAAATGTTTGATATGATTTATGTGAAAATATCCCTAAACAGCTACCTGTTGGCTTGATTAAGCACAATGCTCTTTCATTGTAAGAAAGTGATAGCTGTTCCATGTGGCATATACTGAAATGTTTGAAATGTCATATGTGAAGATGTTCCTTAAGAGCTACTTGCTAGGTGTTTTCAAGACAATGTTCTTTCAGTGAATGAATGTTGTAGATAGTCTATCACACCCGTAGCGAAATGCTGGATAAGTTTTATGAAGATGTCCCTAAGTAGCTACAAGCAAAATGGTTTCACAACAGTGTTCTTACAGACATTGAAGGTTATAGATATTCTGTCATGCCTGTAGTGAAATGTTTGATAAGACTTGCATGAACACTTACATGAAGATGTTTCTAAACAGCCACAAGCAAGCTTTTTCAACACAGTATTTCATTGAATGGATGTAATAATCATCACATTGTGGCTGCAGAGAAACGTTTGATAAGACACACACAAAATGTTCATAAATAGCATGTGCCAGCTGGTTGCATCACAATGTTGTTTAATTTAATGGAAGTGATCATCATTCTGTATAGCATATGATGTGTTTGAATAGCCTTATATAAAGATATTCCTAAAAACTTATGAGCAATCTGGTTTGACCAGAGTGTGTTCCTCAGTGAATGAATCTTACAGAGATTCTGTCAGAGCAGTAGTGACATGTTTGGTGTTTTGTATGAAGAAACCCTAAATGGCTTCCTGCAAGATGAGTTCAACACAGTGTTATTTCATTTTAAGAAAATGATAGTCATTCTGTTTGGCATAAACTGAAATATTAGAAAAGCCTTATATCAAGAGGTTCCTAATTAGCTACCAGCAATCTGGCTTCACAATAGTGTTCTTTCATTGAATGGATGTAATAGATACTTTGTAGTGAAATGTATGATAAGTCTCTTATGAAAAGGTTCCTAAACAGCTGCCTGCAATCTGGCTTCAGCACATTATATCATTGTCTCAAAGTGATATTCATTCAGTATGTCTTATATGGAAACGCTTGAAAGGGTGAACATGAAGAAGTTTCTAAATATATACAAGCAAGATTGTTTCTCCACAGTTTTCTTTCAGTGACTGAATGTTATGTATAGTCTGTCACGACTATTGTAAAATGTTTGATGAGTCTTATGTAGAAACGTTCCTAGATAGCTATCTGTGAGCTCTATTTAGCACAGTGTTCTTTCATTGTAGGAAAATGATACCCATTCATTATGGCATATACTGAAATGTGAGAAATGTCTTAAATACAAATGTTCCTAATAATAGCTTCAAGATGCTTTCACCACAGAGTTCTTTCAGTGAAACAATATTGCAGATATTCTGTGACACTTGTAGTGAAGTGTTAGTTAAAACTTACTTGCAAGCTGGATTCAGCACAGTGTTTCTTTCATTGTTTGAAACTCATATTCAATCAGAACAGCAAATATTGAAATGGTTATAATGACTAATATGAAGATGATCCTTAATGGCTGCAAGTAAGATGGTTTCACCACAGTTTTCTCTCAGTGAACAAATGCTATATATATTCTGTCCCGCATGCAATGAAATGTTTGTTAAGTCTTATATGAACATGTTCCTAAACAGCTACCCGCAAACTGGGCTTAGAACAGTGTTCTCACACTGTTAGTAATTGATAGGTCATCTGTAGGGCATATGCTGAAATGTTTGAAATGTCTTATGTGAATATGCCCCTAAACAGCTGTAAGCACATTTGTTTCACCAGAGTCCCTTTAGTGTCTGAATCTTATGGATATTTTTCAAGTCTGTAGTGTAATTTTTTAAGTATTTTATGAAGTTCTTCCTAAACAGATACTAGGAAACAAGGGTTCAGCTCATCCTTCTTTCCTTGAGTGAATATTAAAATCATTCTGTCATGACCATAGCGCAATATTTGTTAAGACTTATAAAAAGATATTTCTAAAAGACAACTTTCCAGCTGGGTTCTTAACATTGTTCTTTCATTTTATGGAAGTGATAACCATTCTGGATGGAATACACTGAAACGTTTGAAAAGACTTGTATGAAGATACTCCTAAATAGCTACAAGCAATCTGGTTACACCACAGCGTTCTTTCATTTAATAAACTTTATATATAGTCTCCTATAGCTGTAGTGAAATGTTTTATATCATATATGAAAATGTTCCTACAGCTACCTGCAAGCTGGGATCAGCACACTGACTTTTCATTGTAATAAAGTGATAGTTACTTTGTACGGCATACACTGAAATGTCAGAAAAGACTTATATGAGTGTATTTCTAAAGAGATACAAGCAAGCTGGTTTCACAATAGTGATCTTTCATTGAATTAATGTAATAGATATTCTGTCGCACATGTTGTGAAATGTTCAATAAATCTTACATGAAAATGTTACTATAAGTCTACCTGAAAGCTGAGTTAAGTACAATGTTTTTTCATTTTAAGAAAGTATAGCTGTTCTCTATGGCTCATACTGAAATGCTACAAAAGACTTACATGAAGATGTTCCTTAAAAGCTACAAGGAAGTTGGTTTCACCACAGCATTCTTTCAATGAGTGAATGTTATAGATATTCCATCATGCCCGTAGTGAAATGTTTGATAGGACTTATTTGAAGATTCCCCTAAACAGCTGCAAGCAAGGTGTTTTCACCACAGTGTTCATTCAGAAAATGAATGTTATACGTATTTCTGTCATGCCTCAAGAGAACTATTTGATGTCTTATGTGAGAGTGTTCCTGAACAGCTACAAGCAAGCTTTTTCAACATAGTGTGGTTTCCTTGAATGAATGTTATGGATATCATGTTGCGGCTGTAGAGAAACGTTTGATAAGACATAAATGAAATGCTCATAAAGAGCCACTGGTTTCATCAGAACGTTCTTTCTGGATATGGAAGTGATAGCCATTCTGTAGGCATAATGAAGTGTTTGAAGAGCCTTATACGAAGACATTCCCAAGGCGCCAGAAGTAATCTGGCTTCACCACAGTGTTCTTTCAGTGAACGAGTGTTATAGCTAGTCTGTCATGCCTGTAGTGAAATGTTTAATAAGTCTTATATGAAGAGGTTTCAAACAGCCGCCAGCAAGCCGGGTTTAGCACAGTGTCCTTTAACTGTAAGTAAGTGAGAGCCATTCTGTATGGCATATACTTAAATGTTAGAGAGGTCTTATATGAAGATGTTCCTAAATAGAATCCAACAAGGTGTGTTCAGGACAGAATAATTTCATCATAAGATAGTGACAGCCGTTTAGTATGGCATATACTGAAATGCTGAAAAGGACTGAAATGAAGATCTTCCTTAACAGTAAAACCAAGCCACTTTCACCATAGTGTTCTTTCATTGAATGGATGTAATAGATATTCTGTCATGCCTGTAGTTAAATGTTCAATAGGTCTTACATAAAAATACTCCTAATAATCTACCTGAAAGCTATTAAACACAACCTTCTTTCCTTGTAAGAAGGGTATGGCCATGCTGTATGCCATATACTGAAATGCTTGAAAAGCTTTATACGAAGATGTTCCTCAACAGTTACAAGAAAACTGCTTTCATCCCTGTGTTCGTTCAATGAGTGAATGTTTAGAGATTCTGTCATTCCTGCAAAGGAATGTTTAATAAGTCTTACATGAAGATGTTTCTAAACAGCTACAAGGAAATTTTTTTAAATATAGCGTTATTACATTGAATAAACATTAAAGATATCCTGTCATGGCTGTAGGCAAATGTCTGATAAGACTTGAGCAAAATATTAATAAACAATTACTTGCAAGCTGGGTTCATCACAGTATTCTTTCCTGGCTATGGAGATGATAGCCATTCTGTATGGCATAAAGTGATATGTTTGAAGAGCCTTCTTCGATTTATATTCTTAAACAGCTAACAAGCAAGATGGTTTCTTCACAGTGTTCTTTCAGTGAATGAATGTTCTAGATATTGTCACATCTGTGGTGAAATATTTGATATATGATGTTCCTAAACAGCTACCTATAAACTGGATTCAGCATGTGTTCTTTCATTTTGTGAAAATGATAGTCGCTCTGTGTGGAATATACTTAAGTATTTGAAGTGTATTATGTGCAGATGTTCCTAAACAGTGAAAAGAAGATGGTTTTTGCATAATTTTCTTTCAGATGACAAATGTTATAGACATTGTCACATCTGTAGTCAAATGTTTGATATGATTTATGTGAAAATATCCCTAAACAGCTACCTGTTGGCTTGATTAAGCACAATGCTCTTTCATTGTAAGAAAGTGATAGCTGTTCCATGTGGCATATACTGAAATGTTTGAAATGTCATATGTGAAGATGTTCCTTAAGAGCTACTTGCTAGGTGTTTTCAAGACAATGTTCTTTCAGTGAATGAATGTTGTAGATAGTCTATCACACCCGTAGCGAAATGCTGGATAAGTTTTATGAAGATGTCCCTAAGTAGCTACAAGCAAAATGGTTTCACAACAGTGTTCTTACAGACATTGAAGGTTATAGATATTCTGTCATGCCTGTAGTGAAATGTTTGATAAGACTTGCATGAACACTTACATGAAGATGTTTCTAAACAGCCACAAGCAAGCTTTTTCAACACAGTATTTCATTGAATGGATGTAATAATCATCACATTGTGGCTGCAGAGAAACGTTTGATAAGACACACACAAAATGTTCATAAATAGCATGTGCCAGCTGGTTGCATCACAATGTTGTTTAATTTAATGGAAGTGATCATCATTCTGTATAGCATATGATGTGTTTGAATAGCCTTATATAAAGATATTCCTAAAAACTTATGAGCAATCTGGTTTGACCAGAGTGTGTTCCTCAGTGAATGAATCTTACAGAGATTCTGTCAGAGCAGTAGTGACATGTTTGGTGTTTTGTATGAAGAAACCCTAAATGGCTTCCTGCAAGATGAGTTCAACACAGTGTTATTTCATTTTAAGAAAATGATAGTCATTCTGTTTGGCATAAACTGAAATATTAGAAAAGCCTTATATCAAGAGGTTCCTAATTAGCTACCAGCAATCTGGCTTCACAATAGTGTTCTTTCATTGAATGGATGTAATAGATACTTTGTAGTGAAATGTATGATAAGTCTCTTATGAAAAGGTTCCTAAACAGCTGCCTGCAATCTGGCTTCAGCACATTATATCATTGTCTCAAAGTGATATTCATTCAGTATGTCTTATATGGAAACGCTTGAAAGGGTGAACATGAAGAAGTTTCTAAATATATACAAGCAAGATTGTTTCTCCACAGTTTTCTTTCAGTGACTGAATGTTATGTATAGTCTGTCACGACTATTGTAAAATGTTTGATGAGTCTTATGTAGAAACGTTCCTAGATAGCTATCTGTGAGCTCTATTTAGCACAGTGTTCTTTCATTGTAGGAAAATGATACCCATTCATTATGGCATATACTGAAATGTGAGAAATGTCTTAAATACAAATGTTCCTAATAATAGCTTCAAGATGCTTTCACCACAGAGTTCTTTCAGTGAAACAATATTGCAGATATTCTGTGACACTTGTAGTGAAGTGTTAGTTAAAACTTACTTGCAAGCTGGATTCAGCACAGTGTTTCTTTCATTGTTTGAAACTCATATTCAATCAGAACAGCAAATATTGAAATGGTTATAATGACTAATATGAAGATGATCCTTAATGGCTGCAAGTAAGATGGTTTCACCACAGTTTTCTCTCAGTGAACAAATGCTATATATATTCTGTCCCGCATGCAATGAAATGTTTGTTAAGTCTTATATGAACATGTTCCTAAACAGCTACCCGCAAACTGGGCTTAGAACAGTGTTCTCACACTGTTAGTAATTGATAGGTCATCTGTAGGGCATATGCTGAAATGTTTGAAATGTCTTATGTGAATATGCCCCTAAACAGCTGTAAGCACATTTGTTTCACCAGAGTCCCTTTAGTGTCTGAATCTTATGGATATTTTTCAAGTCTGTAGTGTAATTTTTTAAGTATTTTATGAAGTTCTTCCTAAACAGATACTAGGAAACAAGGGTTCAGCTCATCCTTCTTTCCTTGAGTGAATATTAAAATCATTCTGTCATGACCATAGCGCAATATTTGTTAAGACTTATAAAAAGATATTTCTAAAAGACAACTTTCCAGCTGGGTTCTTAACATTGTTCTTTCATTTTATGGAAGTGATAACCATTCTGGATGGAATACACTGAAACGTTTGAAAAGACTTGTATGAAGATACTCCTAAATAGCTACAAGCAATCTGGTTACACCACAGCGTTCTTTCATTTAATAAACTTTATATATAGTCTCCTATAGCTGTAGTGAAATGTTTTATATCATATATGAAAATGTTCCTACAGCTACCTGCAAGCTGGGATCAGCACACTGACTTTTCATTGTAATAAAGTGACAGTTACTTTGTACGGCATACACTGAAATGTCAGAAAAGACTTATATGAGTGTATTTCTAAAGAGATACAAGCAAGCTGGTTTCACAATAGTGATCTTTCATTGAATTAATGTAATAGATATTCTGTCGCACATGTTGTGAAATGTTCAATAAATCTTACATGAAAATGTTACTATAAGTCTACCTGAAAGCTGAGTTAAGTACAATGTTTTTTCATTTTAAGAAAGTATAGCTGTTCTCTATGGCTCATACTGAAATGCTACAAAAGACTTACATGAAGATGTTCCTTAAAAGCTACAAGGAAGTTGGTTTCACCACAGCATTCTTTCAATGAGTGAATGTTATAGATATTCCATCATGCCCGTAGTGAAATGTTTGATAGGACTTATTTGAAGATTCCCCTAAACAGCTGCAAGCAAGGTGTTTTCACCACAGTGTTCATTCAGAAAATGAATGTTATACGTATTTCTGTCATGCCTCAAGAGAACTATTTGATGTCTTATGTGAGAGTGTTCCTGAACAGCTACAAGCAAGCTTTTTCAACATAGTGTGGTTTCCTTGAATGAATGTTATGGATATCATGTTGCGGCTGTAGAGAAACGTTTGATAAGACATAAATGAAATGCTCATAAAGAGCCACTGGTTTCATCAGAACGTTCTTTCTGGATATGGAAGTGATAGCCATTCTGTAGGCATAATGAAGTGTTTGAAGAGCCTTATACGAAGACATTCCCAAGGCGCCAGAAGTAATCTGGCTTCACCACAGTGTTCTTTCAGTGAACGAGTGTTATAGCTAGTCTGTCATGCCTGTAGTGAAATGTTTAATAAGTCTTATATGAAGAGGTTTCAAACAGCCGCCAGCAAGCCGGGTTTAGCACAGTGTCCTTTAACTGTAAGTAAGTGAGAGCCATTCTGTATGGCATATACTTAAATGTTAGAGAGGTCTTATATGAAGATGTTCCTAAATAGAATCCAACAAGGTGTGTTCAGGACAGAATAATTTCATCATAAGATAGTGACAGCCGTTTAGTATGGCATATACTGAAATGCTGAAAAGGACTGAAATGAAGATCTTCCTTAACAGTAAAACCAAGCCACTTTCACCATAGTGTTCTTTCATTGAATGGATGTAATAGATATTCTGTCATGCCTGTAGTTAAATGTTCAATAGGTCTTACATAAAAATACTCCTAATAATCTACCTGAAAGCTATTAAACACAACCTTCTTTCCTTGTAAGAAGGGTATGGCCATGCTGTATGCCATATACTGAAATGCTTGAAAAGCTTTATACGAAGATGTTCCTCAACAGTTACAAGAAAACTGCTTTCATCCCTGTGTTCGTTCAATGAGTGAATGTTTAGAGATTCTGTCATTCCTGCAAAGGAATGTTTAATAAGTCTTACATGAAGATGTTTCTAAACAGCTACAAGGAAATTTTTTTAAATATAGCGTTATTACATTGAATAAACATTAAAGATATCCTGTCATGGCTGTAGGCAAATGTCTGATAAGACTTGAGCAAAATATTAATAAACAATTACTTGCAAGCTGGGTTCATCACAGTATTCTTTCCTGGCTATGGAGATGATAGCCATTCTGTATGGCATAAAGTGATATGTTTGAAGAGCCTTCTTCGATTTATATTCTTAAACAGCTAACAAGCAAGATGGTTTCTTCACAGTGTTCTTTCAGTGAATGAATGTTCTAGATATTGTCACATCTGTGGTGAAATATTTGATATATGATGTTCCTAAACAGCTACCTATAAACTGGATTCAGCATGTGTTCTTTCATTTTGTGAAAATGATAGTCGCTCTGTGTGGAATATACTTAAGTATTTGAAGTGTATTATGTGCAGATGTTCCTAAACAGTGAAAAGAAGATGGTTTTTGCATAATTTTCTTTCAGATGACAAATGTTATAGACATTGTCACATCTGTAGTCAAATGTTTGATATGATTTATGTGAAAATATCCCTAAACAGCTACCTGTTGGCTTGATTAAGCACAATGCTCTTTCATTGTAAGAAAGTGATAGCTGTTCCATGTGGCATATACTGAAATGTTTGAAATGTCATATGTGAAGATGTTCCTTAAGAGCTACTTGCTAGGTGTTTTCAAGACAATGTTCTTTCAGTGAATGAATGTTGTAGATAGTCTATCACACCCGTAGCGAAATGCTGGATAAGTTTTATGAAGATGTCCCTAAGTAGCTACAAGCAAAATGGTTTCACAACAGTGTTCTTACAGACATTGAAGGTTATAGATATTCTGTCATGCCTGTAGTGAAATGTTTGATAAGACTTGCATGAACACTTACATGAAGATGTTTCTAAACAGCCACAAGCAAGCTTTTTCAACACAGTATTTCATTGAATGGATGTAATAATCATCACATTGTGGCTGCAGAGAAACGTTTGATAAGACACACACAAAATGTTCATAAATAGCATGTGCCAGCTGGTTGCATCACAATGTTGTTTAATTTAATGGAAGTGATCATCATTCTGTATAGCATATGATGTGTTTGAATAGCCTTATATAAAGATATTCCTAAAAACTTATGAGCAATCTGGTTTGACCAGAGTGTGTTCCTCAGTGAATGAATCTTACAGAGATTCTGTCAGAGCAGTAGTGACATGTTTGGTGTTTTGTATGAAGAAACCCTAAATGGCTTCCTGCAAGATGAGTTCAACACAGTGTTATTTCATTTTAAGAAAATGATAGTCATTCTGTTTGGCATAAACTGAAATATTAGAAAAGCCTTATATCAAGAGGTTCCTAATTAGCTACCAGCAATCTGGCTTCACAATAGTGTTCTTTCATTGAATGGATGTAATAGATACTTTGTAGTGAAATGTATGATAAGTCTCTTATGAAAAGGTTCCTAAACAGCTGCCTGCAATCTGGCTTCAGCACATTATATCATTGTCTCAAAGTGATATTCATTCAGTATGTCTTATATGGAAACGCTTGAAAGGGTGAACATGAAGAAGTTTCTAAATATATACAAGCAAGATTGTTTCTCCACAGTTTTCTTTCAGTGACTGAATGTTATGTATAGTCTGTCACGACTATTGTAAAATGTTTGATAAGTCTTATGTAGAAACGTTCCTAGATAGCTATCTGTGAGCTCTATTTAGCACAGTGTTCTTTCATTGTAGGAAAATGATACCCATTCATTATGGCATATACTGAAATGTGAGAAATGTCTTAAATACAAATGTTCCTAATAATAGCTTCAAGATGCTTTCACCACAGAGTTCTTTCAGTGAAACAATATTGCAGATATTCTGTGACACTTGTAGTGAAGTGTTAGTTAAAACTTACTTGCAAGCTGGATTCAGCACAGTGTTTCTTTCATTGTTTGAAACTCATATTCAATCAGAACAGCAAATATTGAAATGGTTATAATGACTAATATGAAGATGATCCTTAATGGCTGCAAGTAAGATGGTTTCACCACAGTTTTCTCTCAGTGAACAAATGCTATATATATTCTGTCCCGCATGCAATGAAATGTTTGTTAAGTCTTATATGAACATGTTCCTAAACAGCTACCCGCAAACTGGGCTTAGAACAGTGTTCTCACACTGTTAGTAATTGATAGGTCATCTGTAGGGCATATGCTGAAATGTTTGAAATGTCTTATGTGAATATGCCCCTAAACAGCTGTAAGCACATTTGTTTCACCAGAGTCCCTTTAGTGTCTGAATCTTATGGATATTTTTCAAGTCTGTAGTGTAATTTTTTAAGTATTTTATGAAGTTCTTCCTAAACAGATACTAGGAAACAAGGGTTCAGCTCATCCTTCTTTCCTTGAGTGAATATTAAAATCATTCTGTCATGACCATAGCGCAATATTTGTTAAGACTTATAAAAAGATATTTCTAAAAGACAACTTTCCAGCTGGGTTCTTAACATTGTTCTTTCATTTTATGGAAGTGATAACCATTCTGGATGGAATACACTGAAACGTTTGAAAAGACTTGTATGAAGATACTCCTAAATAGCTACAAGCAATCTGGTTACACCACAGCGTTCTTTCATTTAATAAACTTTATATATAGTCTCCTATAGCTGTAGTGAAATGTTTTATATCATATATGAAAATGTTCCTACAGCTACCTGCAAGCTGGGATCAGCACACTGACTTTTCATTGTAATAAAGTGATAGTTACTTTGTACGGCATACACTGAAATGTCAGAAAAGACTTATATGAGTGTATTTCTAAAGAGATACAAGCAAGCTGGTTTCACAATAGTGATCTTTCATTGAATTAATGTAATAGATATTCTGTCGCACATGTTGTGAAATGTTCAATAAATCTTACATGAAAATGTTACTATAAGTCTACCTGAAAGCTGAGTTAAGTACAATGTTTTTTCATTTTAAGAAAGTATAGCTGTTCTCTATGGCTCATACTGAAATGCTACAAAAGACTTACATGAAGATGTTCCTTAAAAGCTACAAGGAAGTTGGTTTCACCACAGCATTCTTTCAATGAGTGAATGTTATAGATATTCCATCATGCCCGTAGTGAAATGTTTGATAGGACTTATTTGAAGATTCCCCTAAACAGCTGCAAGCAAGGTGTTTTCACCACAGTGTTCATTCAGAAAATGAATGTTATACGTATTTCTGTCATGCCTCAAGAGAACTATTTGATGTCTTATGTGAGAGTGTTCCTGAACAGCTACAAGCAAGCTTTTTCAACATAGTGTGGTTTCCTTGAATGAATGTTATGGATATCATGTTGCGGCTGTAGAGAAACGTTTGATAAGACATAAATGAAATGCTCATAAAGAGCCACTGGTTTCATCAGAACGTTCTTTCTGGATATGGAAGTGATAGCCATTCTGTAGGCATAATGAAGTGTTTGAAGAGCCTTATACGAAGACATTCCCAAGGCGCCAGAAGTAATCTGGCTTCACCACAGTGTTCTTTCAGTGAACGAGTGTTATAGCTAGTCTGTCATGCCTGTAGTGAAATGTTTAATAAGTCTTATATGAAGAGGTTTCAAACAGCCGCCAGCAAGCCGGGTTTAGCACAGTGTCCTTTAACTGTAAGTAAGTGAGAGCCATTCTGTATGGCATATACTTAAATGTTAGAGAGGTCTTATATGAAGATGTTCCTAAATAGAATCCAACAAGATGTGTTCAGGACAGAATAATTTCATCATAAGATAGTGACAGCCGTTTAGTATGGCATATACTGAAATGCTGAAAAGGACTGAAATGAAGATCTTCCTTAACAGTAAAACCAAGCCACTTTCACCATAGTGTTCTTTCATTGAATGGATGTAATAGATATTCTGTCATGCCTGTAGTTAAATGTTCAATAGGTCTTACATAAAAATACTCCTAATAATCTACCTGAAAGCTATTAAACACAACCTTCTTTCCTTGTAAGAAGGGTATGGCCATGCTGTATGCCATATACTGAAATGCTTGAAAAGCTTTATACGAAGATGTTCCTCAACAGTTACAAGAAAACTGCTTTCATCCCTGTGTTCGTTCAATGAGTGAATGTTTAGAGATTCTGTCATTCCTGCAAAGGAATGTTTAATAAGTCTTACATGAAGATGTTTCTAAACAGCTACAAGGAAATTTTTTTAAATATAGCGTTATTACATTGAATAAACATTAAAGATATCCTGTCATGACTGTAGGCAAATGTCTGATAAGACTTGAGCAAAATATTAATAAACAATTACTTGCAAGCTGGGTTCATCACAGTATTCTTTCCTGGCTATGGAGATGATAGCCATTCTGTATGGCATAAAGTGATATGTTTGAAGAGCCTTCGATTTATATTCTTAAACAGCTAACAAGCAAGATGGTTTCTTCACAGTGTTCTTTCAGTGAATGAATGTTCTAGATATTGTCACATCTGTGGTGAAATATTTGATATATGATGTTCCTAAACAGCTACCTATAAACTGGATTCAGCATGTGTTCTTTCATTTTGTGAAAATGATAGTCGCTCTGTGTGGAATATACTTAAGTATTTGAAGTGTATTATGTGCAGATGTTCCTAAACAGTGAAAAGAAGATGGTTTTTGCACAATTTTCTTTCAGATGACAAATGTTATAGACATTGTCACATCTGTAGTCAAATGTTTGATATGATTTATGTGAAAATATCCCTAAACAGCTACCTGTTGGCTTGATTAAGCACAATGCTCTTTCATTGTAAGAAAGTGATAGCTGTTCCATGTGGCATATACTGAAATGTTTGAAATGTCATATGTGAAGATGTTCCTTAAGAGCTACTTGCTAGGTGTTTTCAAGACAATGTTCTTTCAGTGAATGAATGTTGTAGATAGTCTATCACACCCGTAGCGAAATGCTGGATAAGTTTTATGAAGATGTCCCTAAGTAGCTACAAGCAAAATGGTTTCACAACAGTGTTCTTACAGACATTGAAGGTTATAGATATTCTGTCATGCCTGTAGTGAAATGTTTGATAAGACTTGCATGAACACTTACATGAAGATGTTTCTAAACAGCCACAAGCAAGCTTTTTCAACACAGTATTTCATTGAATGGATGTAATAATCATCACATTGTGGCTGCAGAGAAACGTTTGATAAGACACACACAAAATGTTCATAAATAGCATGTGCCAGCTGGTTGCATCACAATGTTGTTTAATTTAATGGAAGTGATCATCATTCTGTATAGCATATGATGTGTTTGAATAGCCTTATATAAAGATATTCCTAAAAACTTATGAGCAATCTGGTTTCACCAGAGTGTGTTCCTCAGTGAATGAATCTTACAGAGATTCTGTCAGAGCAGTAGTGACATGTTTGGTGTTTTGTATGAAGAAACCCTAAATGGCTTCCTGCAAGATGAGTTCAACACAGTGTTATTTCATTTTAAGAAAATGATAGTCATTCTGTTTGGCATAAACTGAAATATTAGAAAAGCCTTATATCAAGAGGTTCCTAATTAGCTACCAGCAATCTGGCTTCACAATAGTGTTCTTTCATTGAATGGATGTAATAGATACTTTGTAGTGAAATGTATGATAAGTCTCTTATGAAAAGGTTCCTAAACAGCTGCCTGCAATCTGGCTTCAGCACATTATATCATTGTCTCAAAGTGATATTCATTCAGTATGTCTTATATGGAAACGCTTGAAATGGTGAACATGAAGAAGTTTCTAAATATATACAAGCAAGATTGTTTCTCCACAGTTTTCTTTCAGTGACTGAATGTTATGTATAGTCTGTCACGACTATTGTAAAATGTTTGATAAGTCTTATGTAGAAACGTTCCTAGATAGCTATCTGTGAGCTCTATTTAGCACAGTGTTCTTTCATTGTAGGAAAATGATACCCATTCATTATGGCATATACTGAAATGTGAGAAATGTCTTAAATACAAATGTTCCTAATAATAGCTTCAAGATGCTTTCACCACAGAGTTCTTTCAGTGAAACAATATTGCAGATATTCTGTGACACTTGTAGTGAAGTGTTAGTTAAAACTTACTTGCAAGCTGGATTCAGCACAGTGTTTCTTTCATTGTTTGAAACTCATATTCAATCAGAACAGCAAATATTGAAATGGTTATAATGACTAATATGAAGATGATCCTTAATGGCTGCAAGTAAGATGGTTTCACCACAGTTTTCTCTCAGTGAACAAATGCTATATATATTCTGTCCCGCATGCAATGAAATGTTTGTTAAGTCTTATATGAACATGTTCCTAAACAGCTACCCGCAAACTGGGCTTAGAACAGTGTTCTCACACTGTTAGTAATTGATAGGTCATCTGTAGGGCATATGCTGAAATGTTTGAAATGTCTTATGTGAATATGCCCCTAAACAGCTGTAAGCACATTTGTTTCACCAGAGTCCCTTTAGTGTCTGAATCTTATGGATATTTTTCAAGTCTGTAGTGTAATTTTTTAAGTATTTTATGAAGTTCTTCCTAAACAGATACTAGGAAACAAGGGTTCAGCTCATCCTTCTTTCCTTGAGTGAATATTAAAATCATTCTGTCATGACCATAGCGCAATATTTGTTAAGACTTATAAAAAGATATTTCTAAAAGACAACTTTCCAGCTGGGTTCTTAACATTGTTCTTTCATTTTATGGAGGTGATAACCATTCTGGATGGAATACACTGAAACGTTTGAAAAGACTTGTATGAAGATACTCCTAAATAGCTACAAGCAATCTGGTTACACCACAGCGTTCTTTCATTTAATAAACTTTATATATAGTCTCCTATAGCTGTAGTGAAATGTTTTATATCATATATGAAAATGTTCCTACAGCTACCTGCAAGCTGGGATCAGCACACTGACTTTTCATTGTAATAAAGTGACAGTTACTTTGTACGGCATACACTGAAATGTCAGAAAAGACTTATATGAGTGTATTTCTAAAGAGATACAAGCAAGCTGGTTTCACAATAGTGATCTTTCATTGAATTAATGTAATAGATATTCTGTCGCACATGTTGTGAAATGTTCAATAAATCTTACATGAAAATGTTACTATAAGTCTACCTGAAAGCTGAGTTAAGTACAATGTTTTTTCATTTTAAGAAAGTATAGCTGTTCTCTATGGCTCATACTGAAATGCTACAAAAGACTTACATGAAGATGTTCCTTAAAAGCTACAAGGAAGTTGGTTTCACCACAGCATTCTTTCAATGAGTGAATGTTATAGATATTCCATCATGCCCGTAGTGAAATGTTTGATAGGACTTATTTGAAGATTCCCCTAAACAGCTGCAAGCAAGGTGTTTTCACCACAGTGTTCATTCAGAAAATGAATGTTATACGTATTTCTGTCATGCCTCAAGAGAACTATTTGATGTCTTATGTGAGAGTGTTCCTGAACAGCTACAAGCAAGCTTTTTCAACATAGTGTGGTTTCCTTGAATGAATGTTATGGATATCATGTTGCGGCTGTAGAGAAACGTTTGATAAGACATAAGTGAAATGCTCATAAAGAGCCACTGGTTTCATCAGAACGTTCTTTCTGGATATGGAAGTGATAGCCATTCTGTAGGCATAATGAAGTGTTTGAAGAGCCTTATACGAAGACATTCCCAAGGCGCCAGAAGTAATCTGGCTTCACCACAGTGTTCTTTCAGTGAACGAGTGTTATAGCTAGTCTGTCATGCCTGTAGTGAAATGTTTAATAAGTCTTATATGAAGAGGTTTCAAACAGCCGCCAGCAAGCCGGGTTTAGCACAGTGTCCTTTAACTGTAAGTAAGTGAGAGCCATTCTGTATGGCATATACTTAAATGTTAGAGAGGTCTTATATGAAGATGTTCCTAAATAGAATCCAACAAGATGTGTTCAGGACAGAATAATTTCATCATAAGATAGTGACAGCCGTTTAGTATGGCATATACTGAAATGCTGAAAAGGACTGAAATGAAGATCTTCCTTAACAGTAAAACCAAGCCACTTTCACCATAGTGTTCTTTCATTGAATGGATGTAATAGATATTCTGTCATGCCTGTAGTTAAATGTTCAATAGGTCTTACATAAAAATACTCCTAATAATCTACCTGAAAGCTATTAAACACAACCTTCTTTCCTTGTAAGAAGGGTATGGCCATGCTGTATGCCATATACTGAAATGCTTGAAAAGCTTTATACGAAGATGTTCCTCAACAGTTACAAGAAAACTGCTTTCATCCCTGTGTTCGTTCAATGAGTGAATGTTTAGAGATTCTGTCATTCCCGCAAAGGAATGTTTAATAAGTCTTACATGAAGATGTTTCTAAACAGCTACAAGGAAATTTTTTTAAATATAGCGTTATTACATTGAATAAACATTAAAGATATCCTGTCATGACTGTAGGCAAATGTCTGATAAGACTTGAGCAAAATATTAATAAACAATTACTTGCAAGCTGGGTTCATCACAGTATTCTTTCCTGGCTATGGAGATGATAGCCATTCTGTATGGCATAAAGTGATATGTTTGAAGAGCCTTCGATTTATATTCTTAAACAGCTAACAAGCAAGATGGTTTCTTCACAGTGTTCTTTCAGTGAATGAATGTTCTAGATATTGTCACATCTGTGGTGAAATATTTGATATATGATGTTCCTAAACAGCTACCTATAAACTGGATTCAGCATGTGTTCTTTCATTTTGTGAAAATGATAGTCGCTCTGTGTGGAATATACTTAAGTATTTGAAGTGTATTATGTGCAGATGTTCCTAAACAGTGAAAAGAAGATGGTTTTTGCACAATTTTCTTTCAGATGACAAATGTTATAGACATTGTCACATCTGTAGTCAAATGTTTGATATGATTTATGTGAAAATATCCCTAAACAGCTACCTGTTGGCTTGATTAAGCACAATGCTCTTTCATTGTAAGAAAGTGATAGCTGTTCCATGTGGCATATACTGAAATGTTTGAAATGTCATATGTGAAGATGTTCCTTAAGAGCTACTTGCTAGGTGTTTTCAAGACAATGTTCTTTCAGTGAATGAATGTTGTAGATAGTCTATCACACCCGTAGCGAAATGCTGGATAAGTTTTATGAAGATGTCCCTAAGTAGCTACAAGCAAAATGGTTTCACAACAGTGTTCTTACAGACATTGAAGGTTATAGATATTCTGTCATGCCTGTAGTGAAATGTTTGATAAGACTTGCATGAACACTTACATGAAGATGTTTCTAAACAGCCACAAGCAAGCTTTTTCAACACAGTATTTCATTGAATGGATGTAATAATCATCACATTGTGGCTGCAGAGAAACGTTTGATAAGACACACACAAAATGTTCATAAATAGCATGTGCCAGCTGGTTGCATCACAATGTTGTTTAATTTAATGGAAGTGATCATCATTCTGTATAGCATATGATGTGTTTGAATAGCCTTATATAAAGATATTCCTAAAAACTTATGAGCAATCTGGTTTGACCAGAGTGTGTTCCTCAGTGAATGAATCTTACAGAGATTCTGTCAGAGCAGTAGTGACATGTTTGGTGTTTTGTATGAAGAAACCCTAAATGGCTTCCTGCAAGATGAGTTCAACACAGTGTTATTTCATTTTAAGAAAATGATAGTCATTCTGTTTGGCATAAACTGAAATATTAGAAAAGCCTTATATCAAGAGGTTCCTAATTAGCTACCAGCAATCTGGCTTCACAATAGTGTTCTTTCATTGAATGGATGTAATAGATACTTTGTAGTGAAATGTATGATAAGTCTCTTATGAAAAGGTTCCTAAACAGCTGCCTGCAATCTGGCTTCAGCACATTATATCATTGTCTCAAAGTGATATTCATTCAGTATGTCTTATATGGAAACGCTTGAAAGGGTGACCATGAAGAAGTTTCTAAATATATACAAGCAAGATTGTTTCTCCACAGTTTTCTTTCAGTGACTGAATGTTATGTATAGTCTGTCACGACTATTGTAAAATGTTTGATAAGTCTTATGTAGAAACGTTCCTAGATAGCTATCTGTGAGCTCTATTTAGCACAGTGTTCTTTCATTGTAGGAAAATGATACCCATTCATTATGGCATATACTGAAATGTGAGAAATGTCTTAAATACAAATGTTCCTAATAATAGCTTCAAGATGCTTTCACCACAGAGTTCTTTCAGTGAAACAATATTGCAGATATTCTGTGACACTTGTAGTGAAGTGTTAGTTAAAACTTACTTGCAAGCTGGATTCAGCACAGTGTTTCTTTCATTGTTTGAAACTCATATTCAATCAGAACAGCAAATATTGAAATGGTTATAATGACTAATATGAAGATGATCCTTAATGGCTGCAAGTAAGATGGTTTCACCACAGTTTTCTCTCAGTGAACAAATGCTATATATATTCTGTCCCGCATGCAATGAAATGTTTGTTAAGTCTTATATGAACATGTTCCTAAACAGCTACCCGCAAACTGGGCTTAGAACAGTGTTCTCACACTGTTAGTAATTGATAGGTCATCTGTAGGGCATATGCTGAAATGTTTGAAATGTCTTATGTGAATATGCCCCTAAACAGCTGTAAGCACATTTGTTTCACCAGAGTCCCTTTAGTGTCTGAATCTTATGGATATTTTTCAAGTCTGTAGTGTAATTTTTTAAGTATTTTATGAAGTTCTTCCTAAACAGATACTAGGAAACAAGGGTTCAGCTCATCCTTCTTTCCTTGAGTGAATATTAAAATCATTCTGTCATGACCATAGCGCAATATTTGTTAAGACTTATAAAAAGATATTTCTAAAAGACAACTTTCCAGCTGGGTTCTTAACATTGTTCTTTCATTTTATGGAAGTGATAACCATTCTGGATGGAATACACTGAAACGTTTGAAAAGACTTGTATGAAGATACTCCTAAATAGCTACAAGCAATCTGGTTACACCACAGCGTTCTTTCATTTAATAAACTTTATATATAGTCTCCTATAGCTGTAGTGAAATGTTTTATATCATATATGAAAATGTTCCTACAGCTACCTGCAAGCTGGGATCAGCACACTGACTTTTCATTGTAATAAAGTGACAGTTACTTTGTACGGCATACACTGAAATGTCAGAAAAGACTTATATGAGTGTATTTCTAAAGAGATACAAGCAAGCTGGTTTCACAATAGTGATCTTTCATTGAATTAATGTAATAGATATTCTGTCGCACATGTTGTGAAATGTTCAATAAATCTTACATGAAAATGTTACTATAAGTCTACCTGAAAGCTGAGTTAAGTACAATGTTTTTTCATTTTAAGAAAGTATAGCTGTTCTCTATGGCTCATACTGAAATGCTAGAAAAGACTTACATGAAGATGTTCCTTAAAAGCTACAAGGAAGTTGGTTTCACCACAGCATTCTTTCAATGAGTGAATGTTATAGATATTCCATCATGCCCGTAGTGAAATGTTTGATAGGACTTATTTGAAGATTCCCCTAAACAGCTGCAAGCAAGGTGTTTTCACCACAGTGTTCATTCAGAAAATGAATGTTATACGTATTTCTGTCATGCCTCAAGAGAACTATTTGATGTCTTATGTGAGAGTGTTCCTGAACAGCTACAAGCAAGCTTTTTCAACATAGTGTGGTTTCCTTGAATGAATGTTATGGATATCATGTTGCGGCTGTAGAGAAACGTTTGATAAGACATAAATGAAATGCTCATAAAGAGCCACTGGTTTCATCAGAACGTTCTTTCTGGATATGGAAGTGATAGCCATTCTGTAGGCATAATGAAGTGTTTGAAGAGCCTTATACGAAGACATTCCCAAGGCGCCAGAAGTAATCTGGCTTCACCACAGTGTTCTTTCAGTGAACGAGTGTTATAGCTAGTCTGTCATGCCTGTAGTGAAATGTTTAATAAGTCTTATATGAAGAGGTTTCAAACAGCCGCCAGCAAGCCGGGTTTAGCACAGTGTCCTTTAACTGTAAGTAAGTGAGAGCCATTCTGTATGGCATATACTTAAATGTTAGAGAGGTCTTATATGAAGATGTTCCTAAATAGAATCCAACAAGATGTGTTCAGGACAGAATAATTTCATCATAAGATAGTGACAGCCGTTTAGTATGGCATATACTGAAATGCTGAAAAGGACTGAAATGAAGATCTTCCTTAACAGTAAAACCAAGCCACTTTCACCATAGTGTTCTTTCATTGAATGGATGTAATAGATATTCTGTCATGCCTGTAGTTAAATGTTCAATAGGTCTTACATAAAAATACTCCTAATAATCTACCTGAAAGCTATTAAACACAACCTTCTTTCCTTGTAAGAAGGGTATGGCCATGCTGTATGCCATATACTGAAATGCTTGAAAAGCTTTATACGAAGATGTTCCTCAACAGTTACAAGAAAACTGCTTTCATCCCTGTGTTCGTTCAATGAGTGAATGTTTAGAGATTCTGTCATTCCTGCAAAGGAATGTTTAATAAGTCTTACATGAAGATGTTTCTAAACAGCTACAAGGAAATTTTTTTAAATATAGCGTTATTACATTGAATAAACATTAAAGATATCCTGTCATGACTGTAGGCAAATGTCTGATAAGACTTGAGCAAAATATTAATAAACAATTACTTGCAAGCTGGGTTCATCACAGTATTCTTTCCTGGCTATGGAGATGATAGCCATTCTGTATGGCATAAAGTGATATGTTTGAAGAGCCTTCTTCGATTTATATTCTTAAACAGCTAACAAGCAAGATGGTTTCTTCACAGTGTTCTTTCAGTGAATGAATGTTCTAGATATTGTCACATCTGTGGTGAAATATTTGATATATGATGTTCCTAAACAGCTACCTATAAACTGGATTCAGCATGTGTTCTTTCATTTTGTGAAAATGATAGTCGCTCTGTGTGGAATATACTTAAGTATTTGAAGTGTATTATGTGCAGATGTTCCTAAACAGTGAAAAGAAGATGGTTTTTGCACAATTTTCTTTCAGATGACAAATGTTATAGACATTGTCACATCTGTAGTCAAATGTTTGATATGATTTATGTGAAAATATCCCTAAACAGCTACCTGTTGGCTTGATTAAGCACAATGCTCTTTCATTGTAAGAAAGTGATAGCTGTTCCATGTGGCATATACTGAAATGTTTGAAATGTCATATGTGAAGATGTTCCTTAAGAGCTACTTGCTAGGTGTTTTCAAGACAATGTTCTTTCAGTGAATGAATGTTGTAGATAGTCTATCACACCCGTAGCGAAATGCTGGATAAGTTTTATGAAGATGTCCCTAAGTAGCTACAAGCAAAATGGTTTCACAACAGTGTTCTTACAGACATTGAAGGTTATAGATATTCTGTCATGCCTGTAGTGAAATGTTTGATAAGACTTGCATGAACACTTACATGAAGATGTTTCTAAACAGCCACAAGCAAGCTTTTTCAACACAGTATTTCATTGAATGGATGTAATAATCATCACATTGTGGCTGCAGAGAAACGTTTGATAAGACACACACAAAATGTTCATAAATAGCATGTGCCAGCTGGTTGCATCACAATGTTGTTTAATTTAATGGAAGTGATCATCATTCTGTATAGCATATGATGTGTTTGAATAGCCTTATATAAAGATATTCCTAAAAACTTATGAGCAATCTGGTTTGACCAGAGTGTGTTCCTCAGTGAATGAATCTTACAGAGATTCTGTCAGAGCAGTAGTGACATGTTTGGTGTTTTGTATGAAGAAACCCTAAATGGCTTCCTGCAAGATGAGTTCAACACAGTGTTATTTCATTTTAAGAAAATGATAGTCATTCTGTTTGGCATAAACTGAAATATTAGAAAAGCCTTATATCAAGAGGTTCCTAATTAGCTACCAGCAATCTGGCTTCACAATAGTGTTCTTTCATTGAATGGATGTAATAGATACTTTGTAGTGAAATGTATGATAAGTCTCTTATGAAAAGGTTCCTAAACAGCTGCCTGCAATCTGGCTTCAGCACATTATATCATTGTCTCAAAGTGATATTCATTCAGTATGTCTTATATGGAAACGCTTGAAAGGGTGACCATGAAGAAGTTTCTAAATATATACAAGCAAGATTGTTTCTCCACAGTTTTCTTTCAGTGACTGAATGTTATGTATAGTCTGTCACGACTATTGTAAAATGTTTGATAAGTCTTATGTAAAAACGTTCCTAGATAGCTATCTGTGAGCTCTATTTAGCACAGTGTTCTTTCATTGTAGGAAAATGATACCCATTCATTATGGCATATACTGAAATGTGAGAAATGTCTTAAATACAAATGTTCCTAATAATAGCTTCAAGATGCTTTCACCACAGAGTTCTTTCAGTGAAACAATATTGCAGATATTCTGTGACACTTGTAGTGAAGTGTTAGTTAAAACTTACTTGCAAGCTGGATTCAGCACAGTGTTTCTTTCATTGTTTGAAACTCATATTCAATCAGAACAGCAAATATTGAAATGGTTATAATGACTAATATGAAGATGATCCTTAATGGCTGCAAGTAAGATGGTTTCACCACAGTTTTCTCTCAGTGAACAAATGCTATATATATTCTGTCCCGCATGCAATGAAATGTTTGTTAAGTCTTATATGAACATGTTCCTAAACAGCTACCCGCAAACTGGGCTTAGAACAGTGTTCTCACACTGTTAGTAATTGATAGGTCATCTGTAGGGCATATGCTGAAATGTTTGAAATGTCTTATGTGAATATGCCCCTAAACAGCTGTAAGCACATTTGTTTCACCAGAGTCCCTTTAGTGTCTGAATCTTATGGATATTTTTCAAGTCTGTAGTGTAATTTTTTAAGTATTTTATGAAGTTCTTCCTAAACAGATACTAGGAAACAAGGGTTCAGCTCATCCTTCTTTCCTTGAGTGAATATTAAAATCATTCTGTCATGACCATAGCGCAATATTTGTTAAGACTTATAAAAAGATATTTCTAAAAGACAACTTTCCAGCTGGGTTCTTAACATTGTTCTTTCATTTTATGGAAGTGATAACCATTCTGGATGGAATACACTGAAACGTTTGAAAAGACTTGTATGAAGATACTCCTAAATAGCTACAAGCAATCTGGTTACACCACAGCGTTCTTTCATTTAATAAACTTTATATATAGTCTCCTATAGCTGTAGTGAAATGTTTTATATCATATATGAAAATGTTCCTACAGCTACCTGCAAGCTGGGATCAGCACACTGACTTTTCATTGTAATAAAGTGACAGTTACTTTGTACGGCATACACTGAAATGTCAGAAAAGACTTATATGAGTGTATTTCTAAAGAGATACAAGCAAGCTGGTTTCACAATAGTGATCTTTCATTGAATTAATGTAATAGATATTCTGTCGCACATGTTGTGAAATGTTCAATAAATCTTACATGAAAATGTTACTATAAGTCTACCTGAAAGCTGAGTTAAGTACAATGTTTTTTCATTTTAAGAAAGTATAGCTGTTCTCTATGGCTCATACTGAAATGCTACAAAAGACTTACATGAAGATGTTCCTTAAAAGCTACAAGGAAGTTGGTTTCACCACAGCATTCTTTCAATGAGTGAATGTTATAGATATTCCATCATGCCCGTAGTGAAATGTTTGATAGGACTTATTTGAAGATTCCCCTAAACAGCTGCAAGCAAGGTGTTTTCACCACAGTGTTCATTCAGAAAATGAATGTTATACGTATTTCTGTCATGCCTCAAGAGAACTATTTGATGTCTTATGTGAGAGTGTTCCTGAACAGCTACAAGCAAGCTTTTTCAACATAGTGTGGTTTCCTTGAATGAATGTTATGGATATCATGTTGCGGCTGTAGAGAAACGTTTGATAAGACATAAATGAAATGCTCATAAAGAGCCACTGGTTTCATCAGAACGTTCTTTCTGGATATGGAAGTGATAGCCATTCTGTAGGCATAATGAAGTGTTTGAAGAGCCTTATACGAAGACATTCCCAAGGCGCCAGAAGTAATCTGGCTTCACCACAGTGTTCTTTCAGTGAACGAGTGTTATAGCTAGTCTGTCATGCCTGTAGTGAAATGTTTAATAAGTCTTATATGAAGAGGTTTCAAACAGCCGCCAGCAAGCCGGGTTTAGCACAGTGTCCTTTAACTGTAAGTAAGTGAGAGCCATTCTGTATGGCATATACTTAAATGTTAGAGAGGTCTTATATGAAGATGTTCCTAAATAGAATCCAACAAGATGTGTTCAGGACAGAATAATTTCATCATAAGATAGTGACAGCCGTTTAGTATGGCATATACTGAAATGCTGAAAAGGACTGAAATGAAGATCTTCCTTAACAGTAAAACCAAGCCACTTTCACCATAGTGTTCTTTCATTGAATGGATGTAATAGATATTCTGTCATGCCTGTAGTTAAATGTTCAATAGGTCTTACATAAAAATACTCCTAATAATCTACCTGAAAGCTATTAAACACAACCTTCTTTCCTTGTAAGAAGGGTATGGCCATGCTGTATGCCATATACTGAAATGCTTGAAAAGCTTTATACGAAGATGTTCCTCAACAGTTACAAGAAAACTGCTTTCATCCCTGTGTTCGTTCAATGAGTGAATGTTTAGAGATTCTGTCATTCCTGCAAAGGAATGTTTAATAAGTCTTACATGAAGATGTTTCTAAACAGCTACAAGGAAATTTTTTTAAATATAGCGTTATTACATTGAATAAACATTAAAGATATCCTGTCATGACTGTAGGCAAATGTCTGATAAGACTTGAGCAAAATATTAATAAACAATTACTTGCAAGCTGGGTTCATCACAGTATTCTTTCCTGGCTATGGAGATGATAGCCATTCTGTATGGCATAAAGTGATATGTTTGAAGAGCCTTCTTCGATTTATATTCTTAAACAGCTAACAAGCAAGATGGTTTCTTCACAGTGTTCTTTCAGTGAATGAATGTTCTAGATATTGTCACATCTGTGGTGAAATATTTGATATATGATGTTCCTAAACAGCTACCTATAAACTGGATTCAGCATGTGTTCTTTCATTTTGTGAAAATGATAGTCGCTCTGTGTGGAATATACTTAAGTATTTGAAGTGTATTATGTGCAGATGTTCCTAAACAGTGAAAAGAAGATGGTTTTTGCACAATTTTCTTTCAGATGACAAATGTTATAGACATTGTCACATCTGTAGTCAAATGTTTGATATGATTTATGTGAAAATATCCCTAAACAGCTACCTGTTGGCTTGATTAAGCACAATGCTCTTTCATTGTAAGAAAGTGATAGCTGTTCCATGTGGCATATACTGAAATGTTTGAAATGTCATATGTGAAGATGTTCCTTAAGAGCTACTTGCTAGGTGTTTTCAAGACAATGTTCTTTCAGTGAATGAATGTTGTAGATAGTCTATCACACCCGTAGCGAAATGCTGGATAAGTTTTATGAAGATGTCCCTAAGTAGCTACAAGCAAAATGGTTTCACAACAGTGTTCTTACAGACATTGAAGGTTATAGATATTCTGTCATGCCTGTAGTGAAATGTTTGATAAGACTTGCATGAACACTTACATGAAGATGTTTCTAAACAGCCACAAGCAAGCTTTTTCAACACAGTATTTCATTGAATGGATGTAATAATCATCACATTGTGGCTGCAGAGAAACGTTTGATAAGACACACACAAAATGTTCATAAATAGCATGTGCCAGCTGGTTGCATCACAATGTTGTTTAATTTAATGGAAGTGATCATCATTCTGTATAGCATATGATGTGTTTGAATAGCCTTATATAAAGATATTCCTAAAAACTTATGAGCAATCTGGTTTGACCAGAGTGTGTTCCTCAGTGAATGAATCTTACAGAGATTCTGTCAGAGCAGTAGTGACATGTTTGGTGTTTTGTATGAAGAAACCCTAAATGGCTTCCTGCAAGATGAGTTCAACACAGTGTTATTTCATTTTAAGAAAATGATAGTCATTCTGTTTGGCATAAACTGAAATATTAGAAAAGCCTTATATCAAGAGGTTCCTAATTAGCTACCAGCAATCTGGCTTCACAATAGTGTTCTTTCATTGAATGGATGTAATAGATACTTTGTAGTGAAATGTATGATAAGTCTCTTATGAAAAGGTTCCTAAACAGCTGCCTGCAATCTGGCTTCAGCACATTATATCATTGTCTCAAAGTGATATTCATTCAGTATGTCTTATATGGAAACGCTTGAAAGGGTGACCATGAAGAAGTTTCTAAATATATACAAGCAAGATTGTTTCTCCACAGTTTTCTTTCAGTGACTGAATGTTATGTATAGTCTGTCACGACTATTGTAAAATGTTTGATAAGTCTTATGTAAAAACGTTCCTAGATAGCTATCTGTGAGCTCTATTTAGCACAGTGTTCTTTCATTGTAGGAAAATGATACCCATTCATTATGGCATATACTGAAATGTGAGAAATGTCTTAAATACAAATGTTCCTAATAATAGCTTCAAGATGCTTTCACCACAGAGTTCTTTCAGTGAAACAATATTGCAGATATTCTGTGACACTTGTAGTGAAGTGTTAGTTAAAACTTACTTGCAAGCTGGATTCAGCACAGTGTTTCTTTCATTGTTTGAAACTCATATTCAATCAGAACAGCAAATATTGAAATGGTTATAATGACTAATATGAAGATGATCCTTAATGGCTGCAAGTAAGATGGTTTCACCACAGTTTTCTCTCAGTGAACAAATGCTATATATATTCTGTCCCGCATGCAATGAAATGTTTGTTAAGTCTTATATGAACATGTTCCTAAACAGCTACCCGCAAACTGGGCTTAGAACAGTGTTCTCACACTGTTAGTAATTGATAGGTCATCTGTAGGGCATATGCTGAAATGTTTGAAATGTCTTATGTGAATATGCCCCTAAACAGCTGTAAGCACATTTGTTTCACCAGAGTCCCTTTAGTGTCTGAATCTTATGGATATTTTTCAAGTCTGTAGTGTAATTTTTTAAGTATTTTATGAAGTTCTTCCTAAACAGATACTAGGAAACAAGGGTTCAGCTCATCCTTCTTTCCTTGAGTGAATATTAAAATCATTCTGTCATGACCATAGCGCAATATTTGTTAAGACTTATAAAAAGATATTTCTAAAAGACAACTTTCCAGCTGGGTTCTTAACATTGTTCTTTCATTTTATGGAAGTGATAACCATTCTGGATGGAATACACTGAAACGTTTGAAAAGACTTGTATGAAGATACTCCTAAATAGCTACAAGCAATCTGGTTACACCACAGCGTTCTTTCATTTAATAAACTTTATATATAGTCTCCTATAGCTGTAGTGAAATGTTTTATATCATATATGAAAATGTTCCTACAGCTACCTGCAAGCTGGGATCAGCACACTGACTTTTCATTGTAATAAAGTGACAGTTACTTTGTACGGCATACACTGAAATGTCAGAAAAGACTTATATGAGTGTATTTCTAAAGAGATACAAGCAAGCTGGTTTCACAATAGTGATCTTTCATTGAATTAATGTAATAGATATTCTGTCGCACATGTTGTGAAATGTTCAATAAATCTTACATGAAAATGTTACTATAAGTCTACCTGAAAGCTGAGTTAAGTACAATGTTTTTTCATTTTCAGAAAGTATAGCTGTTCTCTATGGCTCATACTGAAATGCTACAAAAGACTTACATGAAGATGTTCCTTAAAAGCTACAAGGAAGTTGGTTTCACCACAGCATTCTTTCAATGAGTGAATGTTATAGATATTCCATCATGCCCGTAGTGAAATGTTTGATAGGACTTATTTGAAGATTCCCCTAAACAGCTGCAAGCAAGGTGTTTTCACCACAGTGTTCATTCAGAAAATGAATGTTATACGTATTTCTGTCATGCCTCAAGAGAACTATTTGATGTCTTATGTGAGAGTGTTCCTGAACAGCTACAAGCAAGCTTTTTCAACATAGTGTGGTTTCCTTGAATGAATGTTATGGATATCATGTTGCGGCTGTAGAGAAACGTTTGATAAGACATAAATGAAATGCTCATAAAGAGCCACTGGTTTCATCAGAACGTTCTTTCTGGATATGGAAGTGATAGCCATTCTGTAGGCATAATGAAGTGTTTGAAGAGCCTTATACGAAGACATTCCCAAGGCGCCAGAAGTAATCTGGCTTCACCACAGTGTTCTTTCAGTGAACGAGTGTTATAGCTAGTCTGTCATGCCTGTAGTGAAATGTTTAATAAGTCTTATATGAAGAGGTTTCAAACAGCCGCCAGCAAGCCGGGTTTAGCACAGTGTCCTTTAACTGTAAGTAAGTGAGAGCCATTCTGTATGGCATATACTTAAATGTTAGAGAGGTCTTATATGAAGATGTTCCTAAATAGAATCCAACAAGATGTGTTCAGGACAGAATAATTTCATCATAAGATAGTGACAGCCGTTTAGTATGGCATATACTGAAATGCTGAAAAGGACTGAAATGAAGATCTTCCTTAACAGTAAAACCAAGCCACTTTCACCATAGTGTTCTTTCATTGAATGGATGTAATAGATATTCTGTCATGCCTGTAGTTAAATGTTCAATAGGTCTTACATAAAAATACTCCTAATAATCTACCTGAAAGCTATTAAACACAACCTTCTTTCCTTGTAAGAAGGGTATGGCCATGCTGTATGCCATATACTGAAATGCTTGAAAAGCTTTATACGAAGATGTTCCTCAACAGTTACAAGAAAACTGCTTTCATCCCTGTGTTCGTTCAATGAGTGAATGTTTAGAGATTCTGTCATTCCTGCAAAGGAATGTTTAATAAGTCTTACATGAAGATGTTTCTAAACAGCTACAAGGAAATTTTTTTAAATATAGCGTTATTACATTGAATAAACATTAAAGATATCCTGTCATGGCTGTAGGCAAATGTCTGATAAGACTTGAGCAAAATATTAATAAACAATTACTTGCAAGCTGGGTTCATCACAGTATTCTTTCCTGGCTATGGAGATGATAGCCATTCTGTATGGCATAAAGTGATATGTTTGAAGAGCCTTCGATTTATATTCTTAAACAGCTAACAAGCAAGATGGTTTCTTCACAGTGTTCTTTCAGTGAATGAATGTTCTAGATATTGTCACATCTGTGGTGAAATATTTGATATATGATGTTCCTAAACAGCTACCTATAAACTGGATTCAGCATGTGTTCTTTCATTTTGTGAAAATGATAGTCGCTCTGTGTGGAATATACTTAAGTATTTGAAGTGTATTATGTGCAGATGTTCCTAAACAGTGAAAAGAAGATGGTTTTTGCACAATTTTCTTTCAGATAACAAATGTTATAGACATTGTCACATCTGTAGTCAAATGTTTGATATGATTTATGTGAAAATATCCCTAAACAGCTACCTGTTGGCTTGATTAAGCACAATGCTCTTTCATTGTAAGAAAGTGATAGCTGTTCCATGTGGCATATACTGAAATGTTTGAAATGTCATATGTGAAGATGTTCCTTAAGAGCTACTTGCTAGGTGTTTTCAAGACAATGTTCTTTCAGTGAATGAATGTTGTAGATAGTCTATCACACCCGTAGCAAAATGCTGGATAAGTTTTATGAAGATGTCCCTAAGTAGCTACAAGCAAAATGGTTTCACAACAGTGTTCTTACAGACATTGAAGGTTATAGATATTCTGTCATGCCTGTAGTGAAATGTTTGATAAGACTTGCATGAACACTTACATGAAGATGTTTCTAAACAGCCACAAGCAAGCTTTTTCAACACAGTATTTCATTGAATGGATGTAATAATCATCACATTGTGGCTGCAGAGAAACGTTTGATAAGACACACACAAAATGTTCATAAATAGCATGTGCCAGCTGGTTGCATCACAATGTTGTTTAATTTAATGGAAGTGATCATCATTCTGTATAGCATATGATGTGTTTGAATAGCCTTATATAAAGATATTCCTAAAAACTTATGAGCAATCTGGTTTCACCAGAGTGTGTTCCTCAGTGAATGAATCTTACAGAGATTCTGTCAGAGCAGTAGTGACATGTTTGGTGTTTTGTATGAAGAAACCCTAAATGGCTTCCTGCAAGATGAGTTCAACACAGTGTTATTTCATTTTAAGAAAATGATAGTCATTCTGTTTGGCATAAACTGAAATATTAGAAAAGCCTTATATCAAGAGGTTCCTAATTAGCTACCAGCAATCTGGCTTCACAATAGTGTTCTTTCATTGAATGGATGTAATAGATACTTTGTAGTGAAATGTATGATAAGTCTCTTATGAAAAGGTTCCTAAACAGCTGCCTGCAATCTGGCTTCAGCACATTATATCATTGTCTCAAAGTGATATTCATTCAGTATGTCTTATATGGAAACGCTTGAAAGGGTGAACATGAAGAAGTTTCTAAATATATACAAGCAAGATTGTTTCTCCACAGTTTTCTTTCAGTGACTGAATGTTATGTATAGTCTGTCACGACTATTGTAAAATGTTTGATAAGTCTTATGTAAAAACGTTCCTAGATAGCTATCTGTGAGCTCTATTTAGCACAGTGTTCTTTCATTGTAGGAAAATGATACCCATTCATTATGGCATATACTGAAATGTGAGAAATGTCTTAAATACAAATGTTCCTAATAATAGCTTCAAGATGCTTTCACCACAGAGTTCTTTCAGTGAAACAATATTGCAGATATTCTGTGACACTTGTAGTGAAGTGTTAGTTAAAACTTACTTGCAAGCTGGATTCAGCACAGTGTTTCTTTCATTGTTTGAAACTCATATTCAATCAGAACAGCAAATATTGAAATGGTTATAATGACTAATATGAAGATGATCCTTAATGGCTGCAAGTAAGATGGTTTCACCACAGTTTTCTCTCAGTGAACAAATGCTATATATATTCTGTCCCGCATGCAATGAAATGTTTGTTAAGTCTTATATGAACATGTTCCTAAACAGCTACCCGCAAACTGGGCTTAGAACAGTGTTCTCACACTGTTAGTAATTGATAGGTCATCTGTAGGGCATATGCTGAAATGTTTGAAATGTCTTATGTGAATATGCCCCTAAACAGCTGTAAGCACATTTGTTTCACCAGAGTCCCTTTAGTGTCTGAATCTTATGGATATTTTTCAAGTCTGTAGTGTAATTTTTTAAGTATTTTATGAAGTTCTTCCTAAACAGATACTAGGAAACAAGGGTTCAGCTCATCCTTCTTTCCTTGAGTGAATATTAAAATCATTCTGTCATGACCATAGCGCAATATTTGTTAAGACTTATAAAAAGATATTTCTAAAAGACAACTTTCCAGCTGGGTTCTTAACATTGTTCTTTCATTTTATGGAGGTGATAACCATTCTGGATGGAATACACTGAAACGTTTGAAAAGACTTGTATGAAGATACTCCTAAATAGCTACAAGCAATCTGGTTACACCACAGCGTTCTTTCATTTAATAAACTTTATATATAGTCTCCTATAGCTGTAGTGAAATGTTTTATATCATATATGAAAATGTTCCTACAGCTACCTGCAAGCTGGGATCAGCACACTGACTTTTCATTGTAATAAAGTGATAGTTACTTTGTACGGCATACACTGAAATGTCAGAAAAGACTTATATGAGTGTATTTCTAAAGAGATACAAGCAAGCTGGTTTCACAATAGTGATCTTTCATTGAATTAATGTAATAGATATTCTGTCGCACATGTTGTGAAATGTTCAATAAATCTTACATGAAAATGTTACTATAAGTCTACCTGAAAGCTGAGTTAAGTACAATGTTTTTTCATTTTAAGAAAGTATAGCTGTTCTCTATGGCTCATACTGAAATGCTACAAAAGACTTACATGAAGATGTTCCTTAAAAGCTACAAGGAAGTTGGTTTCACCACAGCATTCTTTCAATGAGTGAATGTTATAGATATTCCATCATGCCCGTAGTGAAATGTTTGATAGGACTTATTTGAAGATTCCCCTAAACAGCTGCAAGCAAGGTGTTTTCACCACAGTGTTCATTCAGAAAATGAATGTTATACGTATTTCTGTCATGCCTCAAGAGAACTATTTGATGTCTTATGTGAGAGTGTTCCTGAACAGCTACAAGCAAGCTTTTTCAACATAGTGTGGTTTCCTTGAATGAATGTTATGGATATCATGTTGCGGCTGTAGAGAAACGTTTGATAAGACATAAATGAAATGCTCATAAAGAGCCACTGGTTTCATCAGAACGTTCTTTCTGGATATGGAAGTGATAGCCATTCTGTAGGCATAATGAAGTGTTTGAAGAGCCTTATACGAAGACATTCCCAAGGCGCCAGAAGTAATCTGGCTTCACCACAGTGTTCTTTCAGTGAACGAGTGTTATAGCTAGTCTGTCATGCCTGTAGTGAAATGTTTAATAAGTCTTATATGAAGAGGTTTCAAACAGCCGCCAGCAAGCCGGGTTTAGCACAGTGTCCTTTAACTGTAAGTAAGTGAGAGCCATTCTGTATGGCATATACTTAAATGTTAGAGAGGTCTTATATGAAGATGTTCCTAAATAGAATCCAACAAGATGTGTTCAGGACAGAATAATTTCATCATAAGATAGTGACAGCCGTTTAGTATGGCATATACTGAAATGCTGAAAAGGACTGAAATGAAGATCTTCCTTAACAGTAAAACCAAGCCACTTTCACCATAGTGTTCTTTCATTGAATGGATGTAATAGATATTCTGTCATGCCTGTAGTTAAATGTTCAATAGGTCTTACATAAAAATACTCCTAATAATCTACCTGAAAGCTATTAAACACAACCTTCTTTCCTTGTAAGAAGGGTATGGCCATGCTGTATGCCATATACTGAAATGCTTGAAAAGCTTTATACGAAGATGTTCCTCAACAGTTACAAGAAAACTGCTTTCATCCCTGTGTTCGTTCAATGAGTGAATGTTTAGAGATTCTGTCATTCCTGCAAAGGAATGTTTAATAAGTCTTACATGAAGATGTTTCTAAACAGCTACAAGGAAATTTTTTTAAATATAGCGTTATTACATTGAATAAACATTAAAGATATCCTGTCATGGCTGTAGGCAAATGTCTGATAAGACTTGAGCAAAATATTAATAAACAATTACTTGCAAGCTGGGTTCATCACAGTATTCTTTCCTGGCTATGGAGATGGTAGCCATTCTGTATGGCATAAAGTGATATGTTTGAAGAGCCTTCGATTTATATTCTTAAACAGCTAACAAGCAAGATGGTTTCTTCACAGTGTTCTTTCAGTGAATGAATGTTCTAGATATTGTCACATCTGTGGTGAAATATTTGATATATGATGTTCCTAAACAGCTACCTATAAACTGGATTCAGCATGTGTTCTTTCATTTTGTGAAAATGATAGTCGCTCTGTGTGGAATATACTTAAGTATTTGAAGTGTATTATGTGCAGATGTTCCTAAACAGTGAAAAGAAGATGGTTTTTGCATAATTTTCTTTCAGATAACAAATGTTATAGACATTGTCACATCTGTAGTCAAATGTTTGATATGATTTATGTGAAAATATCCCTAAACAGCTACCTGTTGGCTTGATTAAGCACAATGCTCTTTCATTGTAAGAAAGTGATAGCTGTTCCATGTGGCATATACTGAAATGTTTGAAATGTCATATGTGAAGATGTTCCTTAAGAGCTACTTGCTAGGTGTTTTCAAGACAATGTTCTTTCAGTGAATGAATGTTGTAGATAGTCTATCACACCCGTAGCGAAATGCTGGATAAGTTTTATGAAGATGTCCCTAAGTAGCTACAAGCAAAATGGTTTCACAACAGTGTTCTTACAGACATTGAAGGTTATAGATATTCTGTCATGCCTGTAGTGAAATGTTTGATAAGACTTGCATGAACACTTACATGAAGATGTTTCTAAACAGCCACAAGCAAGCTTTTTCAACACAGTATTTCATTGAATGGATGTAATAATCATCACATTGTGGCTGCAGAGAAACGTTTGATAAGACACACACAAAATGTTCATAAATAGCATGTGCCAGCTGGTTGCATCACAATGTTGTTTAATTTAATGGAAGTGATCATCATTCTGTATAGCATATGATGTGTTTGAATAGCCTTATATAAAGATATTCCTAAAAACTTATGAGCAATCTGGTTTCACCAGAGTGTGTTCCTCAGTGAATGAATCTTACAGAGATTCTGTCAGAGCAGTAGTGACATGTTTGGTGTTTTGTATGAAGAAACCCTAAATGGCTTCCTGCAAGATGAGTTCAACACAGTGTTATTTCATTTTAAGAAAATGATAGTCATTCTGTTTGGCATAAACTGAAATATTAGAAAAGCCTTATATCAAGAGGTTCCTAATTAGCTACCAGCAATCTGGCTTCACAATAGTGTTCTTTCATTGAATGGATGTAATAGATACTTTGTAGTGAAATGTATGATAAGTCTCTTATGAAAAGGTTCCTAAACAGCTGCCTGCAATCTGGCTTCAGCACATTATATCATTGTCTCAAAGTGATATTCATTCAGTATGTCTTATATGGAAACGCTTGAAAGGGTGAACATGAAGAAGTTTCTAAATATATACAAGCAAGATTGTTTCTCCACAGTTTTCTTTCAGTGACTGAATGTTATGTATAGTCTGTCACGACTATTGTAAAATGTTTGATAAGTCTTATGTAAAAACGTTCCTAGATAGCTATCTGTGAGCTCTATTTAGCACAGTGTTCTTTCATTGTAGGAAAATGATACCCATTCATTATGGCATATACTGAAATGTGAGAAATGTCTTAAATACAAATGTTCCTAATAATAGCTTCAAGATGCTTTCACCACAGAGTTCTTTCAGTGAAACAATATTGCAGATATTCTGTGACACTTGTAGTGAAGTGTTAGTTAAAACTTACTTGCAAGCTGGATTCAGCACAGTGTTTCTTTCATTGTTGGAAACTCATATTCAATCAGAACAGCAAATATTGAAATGGTTATAATGACTAATATGAAGATGATCCTTAATGGCTGCAAGTAAGATGGTTTCACCACAGTTTTCTCTCAGTGAACAAATGCTATATATATTCTGTCCCGCATGCAATGAAATGTTTGTTAAGTCTTATATGAACATGTTCCTAAACAGCTACCCGCAAACTGGGCTTAGAACAGTGTTCTCACACTGTTAGTAATTGATAGGTCATCTGTAGGGCATATGCTGAAATGTTTGAAATGTCTTATGTGAATATGCCCCTAAACAGCTGTAAGCACATTTGTTTCACCAGAGTCCCTTTAGTGTCTGAATCTTATGGATATTTTTCAAGTCTGTAGTGTAATTTTTTAAGTATTTTATGAAGTTCTTCCTAAACAGATACTAGGAAACAAGGGTTCAGCTCATCCTTCTTTCCTTGAGTGAATATTAAAATCATTCTGTCATGACCATAGCGCAATATTTGTTAAGACTTATAAAAAGATATTTCTAAAAGACAACTTTCCAGCTGGGTTCTTAACATTGTTCTTTCATTTTATGGAGGTGATAACCATTCTGGATGGAATACACTGAAACGTTTGAAAAGACTTGTATGAAGATACTCCTAAATAGCTACAAGCAATCTGGTTACACCACAGCGTTCTTTCATTTAATAAACTTTATATATAGTCTCCTATAGCTGTAGTGAAATGTTTTATATCATATATGAAAATGTTCCTACAGCTACCTGCAAGCTGGGATCAGCACACTGACTTTTCATTGTAATAAAGTGACAGTTACTTTGTACGGCATACACTGAAATGTCAGAAAAGACTTATATGAGTGTATTTCTAAAGAGATACAAGCAAGCTGGTTTCACAATAGTGATCTTTCATTGAATTAATGTAATAGATATTCTGTCGCACATGTTGTGAAATGTTCAATAAATCTTACATGAAAATGTTACTATAAGTCTACCTGAAAGCTGAGTTAAGTACAATGTTTTTTCATTTTAAGAAAGTATAGCTGTTCTCTATGGCTCATACTGAAATGCTACAAAAGACTTACATGAAGATGTTCCTTAAAAGCTACAAGGAAGTTGGTTTCACCACAGCATTCTTTCAATGAGTGAATGTTATAGATATTCCATCATGCCCGTAGTGAAATGTTTGATAGGACTTATTTGAAGATTCCCCTAAACAGCTGCAAGCAAGGTGTTTTCACCACAGTGTTCATTCAGAAAATGAATGTTATACGTATTTCTGTCATGCCTCAAGAGAACTATTTGATGTCTTATGTGAGAGTGTTCCTGAACAGCTACAAGCAAGCTTTTTCAACATAGTGTGGTTTCCTTGAATGAATGTTATGGATATCATGTTGCGGCTGTAGAGAAACGTTTGATAAGACATAAATGAAATGCTCATAAAGAGCCACTGGTTTCATCAGAACGTTCTTTCTGGATATGGAAGTGATAGCCATTCTGTAGGCATAATGAAGTGTTTGAAGAGCCTTATACGAAGACATTCCCAAGGCGCCAGAAGTAATCTGGCTTCACCACAGTGTTCTTTCAGTGAACGAGTGTTATAGCTAGTCTGTCATGCCTGTAGTGAAATGTTTAATAAGTCTTATATGAAGAGGTTTCAAACAGCCGCCAGCAAGCCGGGTTTAGCACAGTGTCCTTTAACTGTAAGTAAGTGAGAGCCATTCTGTATGGCATATACTTAAATGTTAGAGAGGTCTTATATGAAGATGTTCCTAAATAGAATCCAACAAGATGTGTTCAGGACAGAATAATTTCATCATAAGATAGTGACAGCCGTTTAGTATGGCATATACTGAAATGCTGAAAAGGACTGAAATGAAGATCTTCCTTAACAGTAAAACCAAGCCACTTTCACCATAGTGTTCTTTCATTGAATGGATGTAATAGATATTCTGTCATGCCTGTAGTTAAATGTTCAATAGGTCTTACATAAAAATACTCCTAATAATCTACCTGAAAGCTATTAAACACAACCTTCTTTCCTTGTAAGAAGGGTATGGCCATGCTGTATGCCATATACTGAAATGCTTGAAAAGCTTTATACGAAGATGTTCCTCAACAGTTACAAGAAAACTGCTTTCATCCCTGTGTTCGTTCAATGAGTGAATGTTTAGAGATTCTGTCATTCCTGCAAAGGAATGTTTAATAAGTCTTACATGAAGATGTTTCTAAACAGCTACAAGGAAATTTTTTTAAATATAGCGTTATTACATTGAATAAACATTAAAGATATCCTGTCATGGCTGTAGGCAAATGTCTGATAAGACTTGAGCAAAATATTAATAAACAATTACTTGCAAGCTGGGTTCATCACAGTATTCTTTCCTGGCTATGGAGATGATAGCCATTCTGTATGGCATAAAGTGATATGTTTGAAGAGCCTTCTTCGATTTATATTCTTAAACAGCTAACAAGCAAGATGGTTTCTTCACAGTGTTCTTTCAGTGAATGAATGTTCTAGATATTGTCACATCTGTGGTGAAATATTTGATATATGATGTTCCTAAACAGCTACCTATAAACTGGATTCAGCATGTGTTCTTTCATTTTGTGAAAATGATAGTCGCTCTGTGTGGAATATACTTAAGTATTTGAAGTGTATTATGTGCAGATGTTCCTAAACAGTGAAAAGAAGATGGTTTTTGCACAATTTTCTTTCAGATGACAAATGTTATAGACATTGTCACATCTGTAGTCAAATGTTTGATATGATTTATGTGAAAATATCCCTAAACAGCTACCTGTTGGCTTGATTAAGCACAATGCTCTTTCATTGTAAGAAAGTGATAGCTGTTCCATGTGGCATATACTGAAATGTTTGAAATGTCATATGTGAAGATGTTCCTTAAGAGCTACTTGCTAGGTGTTTTCAAGACAATGTTCTTTCAGTGAATGAATGTTGTAGATAGTCTATCACACCCGTAGCGAAATGCTGGATAAGTTTTATGAAGATGTCCCTAAGTAGCTACAAGCAAAATGGTTTCACAACAGTGTTCTTACAGACATTGAAGGTTATAGATATTCTGTCATGCCTGTAGTGAAATGTTTGATAAGACTTGCATGAACACTTACATGAAGATGTTTCTAAACAGCCACAAGCAAGCTTTTTCAACACAGTATTTCATTGAATGGATGTAATAATCATCACATTGTGGCTGCAGAGAAACGTTTGATAAGACACACACAAAATGTTCATAAATAGCATGTGCCAGCTGGTTGCATCACAATGTTGTTTAATTTAATGGAAGTGATCATCATTCTGTATAGCATATGATGTGTTTGAATAGCCTTATATAAAGATATTCCTAAAAACTTATGAGCAATCTGGTTTGACCAGAGTGTGTTCCTCAGTGAATGAATCTTACAGAGATTCTGTCAGAGCAGTAGTGACATGTTTGGTGTTTTGTATGAAGAAACCCTAAATGGCTTCCTGCAAGATGAGTTCAACACAGTGTTATTTCATTTTAAGAAAATGATAGTCATTCTGTTTGGCATAAACTGAAATATTAGAAAAGCCTTATATCAAGAGGTTCCTAATTAGCTACCAGCAATCTGGCTTCACAATAGTGTTCTTTCATTGAATGGATGTAATAGATACTTTGTAGTGAAATGTATGATAAGTCTCTTATGAAAAGGTTCCTAAACAGCTGCCTGCAATCTGGCTTCAGCACATTATATCATTGTCTCAAAGTGATATTCATTCAGTATGTCTTATATGGAAACGCTTGAAAGGGTGACCATGAAGAAGTTTCTAAATATATACAAGCAAGATTGTTTCTCCACAGTTTTCTTTCAGTGACTGAATGTTATGTATAGTCTGTCACGACTATTGTAAAATGTTTGATAAGTCTTATGTAGAAACGTTCCTAGATAGCTATCTGTGAGCTCTATTTAGCACAGTGTTCTTTCATTGTAGGAAAATGATACCCATTCATTATGGCATATACTGAAATGTGAGAAATGTCTTAAATACAAATGTTCCTAATAATAGCTTCAAGATGCTTTCACCACAGAGTTCTTTCAGTGAAACAATATTGCAGATATTCTGTGACACTTGTAGTGAAGTGTTAGTTAAAACTTACTTGCAAGCTGGATTCAGCACAGTGTTTCTTTCATTGTTTGAAACTCATATTCAATCAGAACAGCAAATATTGAAATGGTTATAATGACTAATATGAAGATGATCCTTAATGGCTGCAAGTAAGATGGTTTCACCACAGTTTTCTCTCAGTGAACAAATGCTATATATATTCTGTCCCGCATGCAATGAAATGTTTGTTAAGTCTTATATGAACATGTTCCTAAACAGCTACCCGCAAACTGGGCTTAGAACAGTGTTCTCACACTGTTAGTAATTGATAGGTCATCTGTAGGGCATATGCTGAAATGTTTGAAATGTCTTATGTGAATATGCCCCTAAACAGCTGTAAGCACATTTGTTTCACCAGAGTCCCTTTAGTGTCTGAATCTTATGGATATTTTTCAAGTCTGTAGTGTAATTTTTTAAGTATTTTATGAAGTTCTTCCTAAACAGATACTAGGAAACAAGGGTTCAGCTCATCCTTCTTTCCTTGAGTGAATATTAAAATCATTCTGTCATGACCATAGCGCAATATTTGTTAAGACTTATAAAAAGATATTTCTAAAAGACAACTTTCCAGCTGGGTTCTTAACATTGTTCTTTCATTTTATGGAGGTGATAACCATTCTGGATGGAATACACTGAAACGTTTGAAAAGACTTGTATGAAGATACTCCTAAATAGCTACAAGCAATCTGGTTACACCACAGCGTTCTTTCATTTAATAAACTTTATATATAGTCTCCTATAGCTGTAGTGAAATGTTTTATATCATATATGAAAATGTTCCTACAGCTACCTGCAAGCTGGGATCAGCACACTGACTTTTCATTGTAATAAAGTGACAGTTACTTTGTACGGCATACACTGAAATGTCAGAAAAGACTTATATGAGTGTATTTCTAAAGAGATACAAGCAAGCTGGTTTCACAATAGTGATCTTTCATTGAATTAATGTAATAGATATTCTGTCGCACATGTTGTGAAATGTTCAATAAATCTTACATGAAAATGTTACTATAAGTCTACCTGAAAGCTGAGTTAAGTACAATGTTTTTTCATTTTAAGAAAGTATAGCTGTTCTCTATGGCTCATACTGAAATGCTACAAAAGACTTACATGAAGATGTTCCTTAAAAGCTACAAGGAAGTTGGTTTCACCACAGCATTCTTTCAATGAGTGAATGTTATAGATATTCCATCATGCCCGTAGTGAAATGTTTGATAGGACTTATTTGAAGATTCCCCTAAACAGCTGCAAGCAAGGTGTTTTCACCACAGTGTTCATTCAGAAAATGAATGTTATACGTATTTCTGTCATGCCTCAAGAGAACTATTTGATGTCTTATGTGAGAGTGTTCCTGAACAGCTACAAGCAAGCTTTTTCAACATAGTGTGGTTTCCTTGAATGAATGTTATGGATATCATGTTGCGGCTGTAGAGAAACGTTTGATAAGACATAAGTGAAATGCTCATAAAGAGCCACTGGTTTCATCAGAACGTTCTTTCTGGATATGGAAGTGATAGCCATTCTGTAGGCATAATGAAGTGTTTGAAGAGCCTTATACGAAGACATTCCCAAGGCGCCAGAAGTAATCTGGCTTCACCACAGTGTTCTTTCAGTGAACGAGTGTTATAGCTAGTCTGTCATGCCTGTAGTGAAATGTTTAATAAGTCTTATATGAAGAGGTTTCAAACAGCCGCCAGCAAGCCGGGTTTAGCACAGTGTCCTTTAACTGTAAGTAAGTGAGAGCCATTCTGTATGGCATATACTTAAATGTTAGAGAGGTCTTATATGAAGATGTTCCTAAATAGAATCCAACAAGATGTGTTCAGGACAGAATAATTTCATCATAAGATAGTGACAGCCGTTTAGTATGGCATATACTGAAATGCTGAAAAGGACTGAAATGAAGATCTTCCTTAACAGTAAAACCAAGCCACTTTCACCATAGTGTTCTTTCATTGAATGGATGTAATAGATATTCTGTCATGCCTGTAGTTAAATGTTCAATAGGTCTTACATAAAAATACTCCTAATAATCTACCTGAAAGCTATTAAACACAACCTTCTTTCCTTGTAAGAAGGGTATGGCCATGCTGTATGCCATATACTGAAATGCTTGAAAAGCTTTATACGAAGATGTTCCTCAACAGTTACAAGAAAACTGCTTTCATCCCTGTGTTCGTTCAATGAGTGAATGTTTAGAGATTCTGTCATTCCTGCAAAGGAATGTTTAATAAGTCTTACATGAAGATGTTTCTAAACAGCTACAAGGAAATTTTTTTAAATATAGCGTTATTACATTGAATAAACATTAAAGATATCCTGTCATGGCTGTAGGCAAATGTCTGATAAGACTTGAGCAAAATATTAATAAACAATTACTTGCAAGCTGGGTTCATCACAGTATTCTTTCCTGGCTATGGAGATGATAGCCATTCTGTATGGCATAAAGTGATATGTTTGAAGAGCCTTCTTCGATTTATATTCTTAAACAGCTAACAAGCAAGATGGTTTCTTCACAGTGTTCTTTCAGTGAATGAATGTTCTAGATATTGTCACATCTGTGGTGAAATATTTGATATATGATGTTCCTAAACAGCTACCTATAAACTGGATTCAGCATGTGTTCTTTCATTTTGTGGAAATGATAGTCGCTCTGTGTGGAATATACTTAAGTATTTGAAGTGTATTATGTGCAGATGTTCCTAAACAGTGAAAAGAAGATGGTTTTTGCACAATTTTCTTTCAGATGACAAATGTTATAGACATTGTCACATCTGTAGTCAAATGTTTGATATGATTTATGTGAAAATATCCCTAAACAGCTACCTGTTGGCTTGATTAAGCACAATGCTCTTTCATTGTAAGAAAGTGATAGCTGTTCCATGTGGCATATACTGAAATGTTTGAAATGTCATATGTGAAGATGTTCCTTAAGAGCTACTTGCTAGGTGTTTTCAAGACAATGTTCTTTCAGTGAATGAATGTTGTAGATAGTCTATCACACCCGTAGCGAAATGCTGGATAAGTTTTATGAAGATGTCCCTAAGTAGCTACAAGCAAAATGGTTTCACAACAGTGTTCTTACAGACATTGAAGGTTATAGATATTCTGTCATGCCTGTAGTGAAATGTTTGATAAGACTTGCATGAACACTTACATGAAGATGTTTCTAAACAGCCACAAGCAAGCTTTTTCAACACAGTATTTCATTGAATGGATGTAATAATCATCACATTGTGGCTGCAGAGAAACGTTTGATAAGACACACACAAAATGTTCATAAATAGCATGTGCCAGCTGGTTGCATCACAATGTTGTTTAATTTAATGGAAGTGATCATCATTCTGTATAGCATATGATGTGTTTGAATAGCCTTATATAAAGATATTCCTAAAAACTTATGAGCAATCTGGTTTGACCAGAGTGTGTTCCTCAGTGAATGAATCTTACAGAGATTCTGTCAGAGCAGTAGTGACATGTTTGGTGTTTTGTATGAAGAAACCCTAAATGGCTTCCTGCAAGATGAGTTCAACACAGTGTTATTTCATTTTAAGAAAATGATAGTCATTCTGTTTGGCATAAACTGAAATATTAGAAAAGCCTTATATCAAGAGGTTCCTAATTAGCTACCAGCAATCTGGCTTCACAATAGTGTTCTTTCATTGAATGGATGTAATAGATACTTTGTAGTGAAATGTATGATAAGTCTCTTATGAAAAGGTTCCTAAACAGCTGCCTGCAATCTGGCTTCAGCACATTATATCATTGTCTCAAAGTGATATTCATTCAGTATGTCTTATATGGAAACGCTTGAAAGGGTGACCATGAAGAAGTTTCTAAATATATACAAGCAAGATTGTTTCTCCACAGTTTTCTTTCAGTGACTGAATGTTATGTATAGTCTGTCACGACTATTGTAAAATGTTTGATAAGTCTTATGTAGAAACGTTCCTAGATAGCTATCTGTGAGCTCTATTTAGCACAGTGTTCTTTCATTGTAGGAAAATGATACCCATTCATTATGGCATATACTGAAATGTGAGAAATGTCTTAAATACAAATGTTCCTAATAATAGCTTCAAGATGCTTTCACCACAGAGTTCTTTCAGTGAAACAATATTGCAGATATTCTGTGACACTTGTAGTGAAGTGTTAGTTAAAACTTACTTGCAAGCTGGATTCAGCACAGTGTTTCTTTCATTGTTTGAAACTCATATTCAATCAGAACAGCAAATATTGAAATGGTTATAATGACTAATATGAAGATGATCCTTAATGGCTGCAAGTAAGATGGTTTCACCACAGTTTTCTCTCAGTGAACAAATGCTATATATATTCTGTCCCGCATGCAATGAAATGTTTGTTAAGTCTTATATGAACATGTTCCTAAACAGCTACCCGCAAACTGGGCTTAGAACAGTGTTCTCACACTGTTAGTAATTGATAGGTCATCTGTAGGGCATATGCTGAAATGTTTGAAATGTCTTATGTGAATATGCCCCTAAACAGCTGTAAGCACATTTGTTTCACCAGAGTCCCTTTAGTGTCTGAATCTTATGGATATTTTTCAAGTCTGTAGTGTAATTTTTTAAGTATTTTATGAAGTTCTTCCTAAACAGATACTAGGAAACAAGGGTTCAGCTCATCCTTCTTTCCTTGAGTGAATATTAAAATCATTCTGTCATGACCATAGCGCAATATTTGTTAAGACTTATAAAAAGATATTTCTAAAAGACAACTTTCCAGCTGGGTTCTTAACATTGTTCTTTCATTTTATGGAGGTGATAACCATTCTGGATGGAATACACTGAAACGTTTGAAAAGACTTGTATGAAGATACTCCTAAATAGCTACAAGCAATCTGGTTACACCACAGCGTTCTTTCATTTAATAAACTTTATATATAGTCTCCTATAGCTGTAGTGAAATGTTTTATATCATATATGAAAATGTTCCTACAGCTACCTGCAAGCTGGGATCAGCACACTGACTTTTCATTGTAATAAAGTGACAGTTACTTTGTACGGCATACACTGAAATGTCAGAAAAGACTTATATGAGTGTATTTCTAAAGAGATACAAGCAAGCTGGTTTCACAATAGTGATCTTTCATTGAATTAATGTAATAGATATTCTGTCGCACATGTTGTGAAATGTTCAATAAATCTTACATGAAAATGTTACTATAAGTCTACCTGAAAGCTGAGTTAAGTACAATGTTTTTTCATTTTAAGAAAGTATAGCTGTTCTCTATGGCTCATACTGAAATGCTACAAAAGACTTACATGAAGATGTTCCTTAAAAGCTACAAGGAAGTTGGTTTCACCACAGCATTCTTTCAATGAGTGAATGTTATAGATATTCCATCATGCCCGTAGTGAAATGTTTGATAGGACTTATTTGAAGATTCCCCTAAACAGCTGCAAGCAAGGTGTTTTCACCACAGTGTTCATTCAGAAAATGAATGTTATACGTATTTCTGTCATGCCTCAAGAGAACTATTTGATGTCTTATGTGAGAGTGTTCCTGAACAGCTACAAGCAAGCTTTTTCAACATAGTGTGGTTTCCTTGAATGAATGTTATGGATATCATGTTGCGGCTGTAGAGAAACGTTTGATAAGACATAAGTGAAATGCTCATAAAGAGCCACTGGTTTCATCAGAACGTTCTTTCTGGATATGGAAGTGATAGCCATTCTGTAGGCATAATGAAGTGTTTGAAGAGCCTTATACGAAGACATTCCCAAGGCGCCAGAAGTAATCTGGCTTCACCACAGTGTTCTTTCAGTGAACGAGTGTTATAGCTAGTCTGTCATGCCTGTAGTGAAATGTTTAATAAGTCTTATATGAAGAGGTTTCAAACAGCCGCCAGCAAGCCGGGTTTAGCACAGTGTCCTTTAACTGTAAGTAAGTGAGAGCCATTCTGTATGGCATATACTTAAATGTTAGAGAGGTCTTATATGAAGATGTTCCTAAATAGAATCCAACAAGATGTGTTCAGGACAGAATAATTTCATCATAAGATAGTGACAGCCGTTTAGTATGGCATATACTGAAATGCTGAAAAGGACTGAAATGAAGATCTTCCTTAACAGTAAAACCAAGCCACTTTCACCATAGTGTTCTTTCATTGAATGGATGTAATAGATATTCTGTCATGCCTGTAGTTAAATGTTCAATAGGTCTTACATAAAAATACTCCTAATAATCTACCTGAAAGCTATTAAACACAACCTTCTTTCCTTGTAAGAAGGGTATGGCCATGCTGTATGCCATATACTGAAATGCTTGAAAAGCTTTATACGAAGATGTTCCTCAACAGTTACAAGAAAACTGCTTTCATCCCTGTGTTCGTTCAATGAGTGAATGTTTAGAGATTCTGTCATTCCTGCAAAGGAATGTTTAATAAGTCTTACATGAAGATGTTTCTAAACAGCTACAAGGAAATTTTTTTAAATATAGCGTTATTACATTGAATAAACATTAAAGATATCCTGTCATGGCTGTAGGCAAATGTCTGATAAGACTTGAGCAAAATATTAATAAACAATTACTTGCAAGCTGGGTTCATCACAGTATTCTTTCCTGGCTATGGAGATGATAGCCATTCTGTATGGCATAAAGTGATATGTTTGAAGAGCCTTCTTCGATTTATATTCTTAAACAGCTAACAAGCAAGATGGTTTCTTCACAGTGTTCTTTCAGTGAATGAATGTTCTAGATATTGTCACATCTGTGGTGAAATATTTGATATATGATGTTCCTAAACAGCTACCTATAAACTGGATTCAGCATGTGTTCTTTCATTTTGTGGAAATGATAGTCGCTCTGTGTGGAATATACTTAAGTATTTGAAGTGTATTATGTGCAGATGTTCCTAAACAGTGAAAAGAAGATGGTTTTTGCACAATTTTCTTTCAGATGACAAATGTTATAGACATTGTCACATCTGTAGTCAAATGTTTGATATGATTTATGTGAAAATATCCCTAAACAGCTACCTGTTGGCTTGATTAAGCACAATGCTCTTTCATTGTAAGAAAGTGATAGCTGTTCCATGTGGCATATACTGAAATGTTTGAAATGTCATATGTGAAGATGTTCCTTAAGAGCTACTTGCTAGGTGTTTTCAAGACAATGTTCTTTCAGTGAATGAATGTTGTAGATAGTCTATCACACCCGTAGCGAAATGCTGGATAAGTTTTATGAAGATGTCCCTAAGTAGCTACAAGCAAAATGGTTTCACAACAGTGTTCTTACAGACATTGAAGGTTATAGATATTCTGTCATGCCTGTAGTGAAATGTTTGATAAGACTTGCATGAACACTTACATGAAGATGTTTCTAAACAGCCACAAGCAAGCTTTTTCAACACAGTATTTCATTGAATGGATGTAATAATCATCACATTGTGGCTGCAGAGAAACGTTTGATAAGACACACACAAAATGTTCATAAATAGCATGTGCCAGCTGGTTGCATCACAATGTTGTTTAATTTAATGGAAGTGATCATCATTCTGTATAGCATATGATGTGTTTGAATAGCCTTATATAAAGATATTCCTAAAAACTTATGAGCAATCTGGTTTGACCAGAGTGTGTTCCTCAGTGAAGGAATCTTACAGAGATTCTGTCAGAGCAGTAGTGACATGTTTGGTGTTTTGTATGAAGAAACCCTAAATGGCTTCCTGCAAGATGAGTTCAACACAGTGTTATTTCATTTTAAGAAAATGATAGTCATTCTGTTTGGCATAAACTGAAATATTAGAAAAGCCTTATATCAAGAGGTTCCTAATTAGCTACCAGCAATCTGGCTTCACAATAGTGTTCTTTCATTGAATGGATGTAATAGATACTTTGTAGTGAAATGTATGATAAGTCTCTTATGAAAAGGTTCCTAAACAGCTGCCTGCAATCTGGCTTCAGCACATTATATCATTGTCTCAAAGTGATATTCATTCAGTATGTCTTATATGGAAACGCTTGAAAGGGTGACCATGAAGAAGTTTCTAAATATATACAAGCAAGATTGTTTCTCCACAGTTTTCTTTCAGTGACTGAATGTTATGTATAGTCTGTCACGACTATTGTAAAATGTTTGATAAGTCTTATGTAGAAACGTTCCTAGATAGCTATCTGTGAGCTCTATTTAGCACAGTGTTCTTTCATTGTAGGAAAATGATACCCATTCATTATGGCATATACTGAAATGTGAGAAATGTCTTAAATACAAATGTTCCTAATAATAGCTTCAAGATGCTTTCACCACAGAGTTCTTTCAGTGAAACAATATTGCAGATATTCTGTGACACTTGTAGTGAAGTGTTAGTTAAAACTTACTTGCAAGCTGGATTCAGCACAGTGTTTCTTTCATTGTTTGAAACTCATATTCAATCAGAACAGCAAATATTGAAATGGTTATAATGACTAATATGAAGATGATCCTTAATGGCTGCAAGTAAGATGGTTTCACCACAGTTTTCTCTCAGTGAACAAATGCTATATATATTCTGTCCCGCATGCAATGAAATGTTTGTTAAGTCTTATATGAACATGTTCCTAAACAGCTACCCGCAAACTGGGCTTAGAACAGTGTTCTCACACTGTTAGTAATTGATAGGTCATCTGTAGGGCATATGCTGAAATGTTTGAAATGTCTTATGTGAATATGCCCCTAAACAGCTGTAAGCACATTTGTTTCACCAGAGTCCCTTTAGTGTCTGAATCTTATGGATATTTTTCAAGTCTGTAGTGTAATTTTTTAAGTATTTTATGAAGTTCTTCCTAAACAGATACTAGGAAACAAGGGTTCAGCTCATCCTTCTTTCCTTGAGTGAATATTAAAATCATTCTGTCATGACCATAGCGCAATATTTGTTAAGACTTATAAAAAGATATTTCTAAAAGACAACTTTCCAGCTGGGTTCTTAACATTGTTCTTTCATTTTATGGAGGTGATAACCATTCTGGATGGAATACACTGAAACGTTTGAAAAGACTTGTATGAAGATACTCCTAAATAGCTACAAGCAATCTGGTTACACCACAGCGTTCTTTCATTTAATAAACTTTATATATAGTCTCCTATAGCTGTAGTGAAATGTTTTATATCATATATGAAAATGTTCCTACAGCTACCTGCAAGCTGGGATCAGCACACTGACTTTTCATTGTAATAAAGTGACAGTTACTTTGTACGGCATACACTGAAATGTCAGAAAAGACTTATATGAGTGTATTTCTAAAGAGATACAAGCAAGCTGGTTTCACAATAGTGATCTTTCATTGAATTAATGTAATAGATATTCTGTCGCACATGTTGTGAAATGTTCAATAAATCTTACATGAAAATGTTACTATAAGTCTACCTGAAAGCTGAGTTAAGTACAATGTTTTTTCATTTTAAGAAAGTATAGCTGTTCTCTATGGCTCATACTGAAATGCTACAAAAGACTTACATGAAGATGTTCCTTAAAAGCTACAAGGAAGTTGGTTTCACCACAGCATTCTTTCAATGAGTGAATGTTATAGATATTCCATCATGCCCGTAGTGAAATGTTTGATAGGACTTATTTGAAGATTCCCCTAAACAGCTGCAAGCAAGGTGTTTTCACCACAGTGTTCATTCAGAAAATGAATGTTATACGTATTTCTGTCATGCCTCAAGAGAACTATTTGATGTCTTATGTGAGAGTGTTCCTGAACAGCTACAAGCAAGCTTTTTCAACATAGTGTGGTTTCCTTGAATGAATGTTATGGATATCATGTTGCGGCTGTAGAGAAACGTTTGATAAGACATAAGTGAAATGCTCATAAAGAGCCACTGGTTTCATCAGAACGTTCTTTCTGGATATGGAAGTGATAGCCATTCTGTAGGCATAATGAAGTGTTTGAAGAGCCTTATACGAAGACATTCCCAAGGCGCCAGAAGTAATCTGGCTTCACCACAGTGTTCTTTCAGTGAACGAGTGTTATAGCTAGTCTGTCATGCCTGTAGTGAAATGTTTAATAAGTCTTATATGAAGAGGTTTCAAACAGCCGCCAGCAAGCCGGGTTTAGCACAGTGTCCTTTAACTGTAAGTAAGTGAGAGCCATTCTGTATGGCATATACTTAAATGTTAGAGAGGTCTTATATGAAGATGTTCCTAAATAGAATCCAACAAGATGTGTTCAGGACAGAATAATTTCATCATAAGATAGTGACAGCCGTTTAGTATGGCATATACTGAAATGCTGAAAAGGACTGAAATGAAGATCTTCCTTAACAGTAAAACCAAGCCACTTTCACCATAGTGTTCTTTCATTGAATGGATGTAATAGATATTCTGTCATGCCTGTAGTTAAATGTTCAATAGGTCTTACATAAAAATACTCCTAATAATCTACCTGAAAGCTATTAAACACAACCTTCTTTCCTTGTAAGAAGGGTATGGCCATGCTGTATGCCATATACTGAAATGCTTGAAAAGCTTTATACGAAGATGTTCCTCAACAGTTACAAGAAAACTGCTTTCATCCCTGTGTTCGTTCAATGAGTGAATGTTTAGAGATTCTGTCATTCCTGCAAAGGAATGTTTAATAAGTCTTACATGAAGATGTTTCTAAACAGCTACAAGGAAATTTTTTTAAATATAGCGTTATTACATTGAATAAACATTAAAGATATCCTGTCATGGCTGTAGGCAAATGTCTGATAAGACTTGAGCAAAATATTAATAAACAATTACTTGCAAGCTGGGTTCATCACAGTATTCTTTCCTGGCTATGGAGATGATAGCCATTCTGTATGGCATAAAGTGATATGTTTGAAGAGCCTTCTTCGATTTATATTCTTAAACAGCTAACAAGCAAGATGGTTTCTTCACAGTGTTCTTTCAGTGAATGAATGTTCTAGATATTGTCACATCTGTGGTGAAATATTTGATATATGATGTTCCTAAACAGCTACCTATAAACTGGATTCAGCATGTGTTCTTTCATTTTGTGAAAATGATAGTCGCTCTGTGTGGAATATACTTAAGTATTTGAAGTGTATTATGTGCAGATGTTCCTAAACAGTGAAAAGAAGATGGTTTTTGCATAATTTTCTTTCAGATGACAAATGTTATAGACATTGTCACATCTGTAGTCAAATGTTTGATATGATTTATGTGAAAATATCCCTAAACAGCTACCTGTTGGCTTGATTAAGCACAATGCTCTTTCATTGTAAGAAAGTGATAGCTGTTCCATGTGGCATATACTGAAATGTTTGAAATGTCATATGTGAAGATGTTCCTTAAGAGCTACTTGCTAGGTGTTTTCAAGACAATGTTCTTTCAGTGAATGAATGTTGTAGATAGTCTATCACACCCGTAGCGAAATGCTGGATAAGTTTTATGAAGATGTCCCTAAGTAGCTACAAGCAAAATGGTTTCACAACAGTGTTCTTACAGACATTGAAGGTTATAGATATTCTGTCATGCCTGTAGTGAAATGTTTGATAAGACTTGCATGAACACTTACATGAAGATGTTTCTAAACAGCCACAAGCAAGCTTTTTCAACACAGTATTTCATTGAATGGATGTAATAATCATCACATTGTGGCTGCAGAGAAACGTTTGATAAGACACACACAAAATGTTCATAAATAGCATGTGCCAGCTGGTTGCATCACAATGTTGTTTAATTTAATGGAAGTGATCATCATTCTGTATAGCATATGATGTGTTTGAATAGCCTTATATAAAGATATTCCTAAAAACTTATGAGCAATCTGGTTTGACCAGAGTGTGTTCCTCAGTGAATGAATCTTACAGAGATTCTGTCAGAGCAGTAGTGACATGTTTGGTGTTTTGTATGAAGAAACCCTAAATGGCTTCCTGCAAGATGAGTTCAACACAGTGTTATTTCATTTTAAGAAAATGATAGTCATTCTGTTTGGCATAAACTGAAATATTAGAAAAGCCTTATATCAAGAGGTTCCTAATTAGCTACCAGCAATCTGGCTTCACAATAGTGTTCTTTCATTGAATGGATGTAATAGATACTTTGTAGTGAAATGTATGATAAGTCTCTTATGAAAAGGTTCCTAAACAGCTGCCTGCAATCTGGCTTCAGCACATTATATCATTGTCTCAAAGTGATATTCATTCAGTATGTCTTATATGGAAACGCTTGAAAGGGTGACCATGAAGAAGTTTCTAAATATATACAAGCAAGATTGTTTCTCCACAGTTTTCTTTCAGTGACTGAATGTTATGTATAGTCTGTCACGACTATTGTAAAATGTTTGATAAGTCTTATGTAGAAACGTTCCTAGATAGCTATCTGTGAGCTCTATTTAGCACAGTGTTCTTTCATTGTAGGAAAATGATACCCATTCATTATGGCATATACTGAAATGTGAGAAATGTCTTAAATACAAATGTTCCTAATAATAGCTTCAAGATGCTTTCACCACAGAGTTCTTTCAGTGAAACAATATTGCAGATATTCTGTGACACTTGTAGTGAAGTGTTAGTTAAAACTTACTTGCAAGCTGGATTCAGCACAGTGTTTCTTTCATTGTTTGAAACTCATATTCAATCAGAACAGCAAATATTGAAATGGTTATAATGACTAATATGAAGATGATCCTTAATGGCTGCAAGTAAGATGGTTTCACCACAGTTTTCTCTCAGTGAACAAATGCTATATATATTCTGTCCCGCATGCAATGAAATGTTTGTTAAGTCTTATATGAACATGTTCCTAAACAGCTACCCGCAAACTGGGCTTAGAACAGTGTTCTCACACTGTTAGTAATTGATAGGTCATCTGTAGGGCATATGCTGAAATGTTTGAAATGTCTTATGTGAATATGCCCCTAAACAGCTGTAAGCACATTTGTTTCACCAGAGTCCCTTTAGTGTCTGAATCTTATGGATATTTTTCAAGTCTGTAGTGTAATTTTTTAAGTATTTTATGAAGTTCTTCCTAAACAGATACTAGGAAACAAGGGTTCAGCTCATCCTTCTTTCCTTGAGTGAATATTAAAATCATTCTGTCATGACCATAGCGCAATATTTGTTAAGACTTATAAAAAGATATTTCTAAAAGACAACTTTCCAGCTGGGTTCTTAACATTGTTCTTTCATTTTATGGAGGTGATAACCATTCTGGATGGAATACACTGAAACGTTTGAAAAGACTTGTATGAAGATACTCCTAAATAGCTACAAGCAATCTGGTTACACCACAGCGTTCTTTCATTTAATAAACTTTATATATAGTCTCCTATAGCTGTAGTGAAATGTTTTATATCATATATGAAAATGTTCCTACAGCTACCTGCAAGCTGGGATCAGCACACTGACTTTTCATTGTAATAAAGTGACAGTTACTTTGTACGGCATACACTGAAATGTCAGAAAAGACTTATATGAGTGTATTTCTAAAGAGATACAAGCAAGCTGGTTTCACAATAGTGATCTTTCATTGAATTAATGTAATAGATATTCTGTCGCACATGTTGTGAAATGTTCAATAAATCTTACATGAAAATGTTACTATAAGTCTACCTGAAAGCTGAGTTAAGTACAATGTTTTTTCATTTTAAGAAAGTATAGCTGTTCTCTATGGCTCATACTGAAATGCTACAAAAGACTTACATGAAGATGTTCCTTAAAAGCTACAAGGAAGTTGGTTTCACCACAGCATTCTTTCAATGAGTGAATGTTATAGATATTCCATCATGCCCGTAGTGAAATGTTTGATAGGACTTATTTGAAGATTCCCCTAAACAGCTGCAAGCAAGGTGTTTTCACCACAGTGTTCATTCAGAAAATGAATGTTATACGTATTTCTGTCATGCCTCAAGAGAACTATTTGATGTCTTATGTGAGAGTGTTCCTGAACAGCTACAAGCAAGCTTTTTCAACATAGTGTGGTTTCCTTGAATGAATGTTATGGATATCATGTTGCGGCTGTAGAGAAACGTTTGATAAGACATAAGTGAAATGCTCATAAAGAGCCACTGGTTTCATCAGAACGTTCTTTCTGGATATGGAAGTGATAGCCATTCTGTAGGCATAATGAAGTGTTTGAAGAGCCTTATACGAAGACATTCCCAAGGCGCCAGAAGTAATCTGGCTTCACCACAGTGTTCTTTCAGTGAACGAGTGTTATAGCTAGTCTGTCATGCCTGTAGTGAAATGTTTAATAAGTCTTATATGAAGAGGTTTCAAACAGCCGCCAGCAAGCCGGGTTTAGCACAGTGTCCTTTAACTGTAAGTAAGTGAGAGCCATTCTGTATGGCATATACTTAAATGTTAGAGAGGTCTTATATGAAGATGTTCCTAAATAGAATCCAACAAGATGTGTTCAGGACAGAATAATTTCATCATAAGATAGTGACAGCCGTTTAGTATGGCATATACTGAAATGCTGAAAAGGACTGAAATGAAGATCTTCCTTAACAGTAAAACCAAGCCACTTTCACCATAGTGTTCTTTCATTGAATGGATGTAATAGATATTCTGTCATGCCTGTAGTTAAATGTTCAATAGGTCTTACATAAAAATACTCCTAATAATCTACCTGAAAGCTATTAAACACAACCTTCTTTCCTTGTAAGAAGGGTATGGCCATGCTGTATGCCATATACTGAAATGCTTGAAAAGCTTTATACGAAGATGTTCCTCAACAGTTACAAGAAAACTGCTTTCATCCCTGTGTTCGTTCAATGAGTGAATGTTTAGAGATTCTGTCATTCCTGCAAAGGAATGTTTAATAAGTCTTACATGAAGATGTTTCTAAACAGCTACAAGGAAATTTTTTTAAATATAGCGTTATTACATTGAATAAACATTAAAGATATCCTGTCATGGCTGTAGGCAAATGTCTGATAAGACTTGAGCAAAATATTAATAAACAATTACTTGCAAGCTGGGTTCATCACAGTATTCTTTCCTGGCTATGGAGATGATAGCCATTCTGTATGGCATAAAGTGATATGTTTGAAGAGCCTTCTTCGATTTATATTCTTAAACAGCTAACAAGCAAGATGGTTTCTTCACAGTGTTCTTTCAGTGAATGAATGTTCTAGATATTGTCACATCTGTGGTGAAATATTTGATATATGATGTTCCTAAACAGCTACCTATAAACTGGATTCAGCATGTGTTCTTTCATTTTGTGAAAATGATAGTCGCTCTGTGTGGAATATACTTAAGTATTTGAAGTGTATTATGTGCAGATGTTCCTAAACAGTGAAAAGAAGATGGTTTTTGCATAATTTTCTTTCAGATGACAAATGTTATAGACATTGTCACATCTGTAGTCAAATGTTTGATATGATTTATGTGAAAATATCCCTAAACAGCTACCTGTTGGCTTGATTAAGCACAATGCTCTTTCATTGTAAGAAAGTGATAGCTGTTCCATGTGGCATATACTGAAATGTTTGAAATGTCATATGTGAAGATGTTCCTTAAGAGCTACTTGCTAGGTGTTTTCAAGACAATGTTCTTTCAGTGAATGAATGTTGTAGATAGTCTATCACACCCGTAGCGAAATGCTGGATAAGTTTTATGAAGATGTCCCTAAGTAGCTACAAGCAAAATGGTTTCACAACAGTGTTCTTACAGACATTGAAGGTTATAGATATTCTGTCATGCCTGTAGTGAAATGTTTGATAAGACTTGCATGAACACTTACATGAAGATGTTTCTAAACAGCCACAAGCAAGCTTTTTCAACACAGTATTTCATTGAATGGATGTAATAATCATCACATTGTGGCTGCAGAGAAACGTTTGATAAGACACACACAAAATGTTCATAAATAGCATGTGCCAGCTGGTTGCATCACAATGTTGTTTAATTTAATGGAAGTGATCATCATTCTGTATAGCATATGATGTGTTTGAATAGCCTTATATAAAGATATTCCTAAAAACTTATGAGCAATCTGGTTTGACCAGAGTGTGTTCCTCAGTGAATGAATCTTACAGAGATTCTGTCAGAGCAGTAGTGACATGTTTGGTGTTTTGTATGAAGAAACCCTAAATGGCTTCCTGCAAGATGAGTTCAACACAGTGTTATTTCATTTTAAGAAAATGATAGTCATTCTGTTTGGCATAAACTGAAATATTAGAAAAGCCTTATATCAAGAGGTTCCTAATTAGCTACCAGCAATCTGGCTTCACAATAGTGTTCTTTCATTGAATGGATGTAATAGATACTTTGTAGTGAAATGTATGATAAGTCTCTTATGAAAAGGTTCCTAAACAGCTGCCTGCAATCTGGCTTCAGCACATTATATCATTGTCTCAAAGTGATATTCATTCAGTATGTCTTATATGGAAACGCTTGAAAGGGTGACCATGAAGAAGTTTCTAAATATATACAAGCAAGATTGTTTCTCCACAGTTTTCTTTCAGTGACTGAATGTTATGTATAGTCTGTCACGACTATTGTAAAATGTTTGATAAGTCTTATGTAGAAACGTTCCTAGATAGCTATCTGTGAGCTCTATTTAGCACAGTGTTCTTTCATTGTAGGAAAATGATACCCATTCATTATGGCATATACTGAAATGTGAGAAATGTCTTAAATACAAATGTTCCTAATAATAGCTTCAAGATGCTTTCACCACAGAGTTCTTTCAGTGAAACAATATTGCAGATATTCTGTGACACTTGTAGTGAAGTGTTAGTTAAAACTTACTTGCAAGCTGGATTCAGCACAGTGTTTCTTTCATTGTTTGAAACTCATATTCAATCAGAACAGCAAATATTGAAATGGTTATAATGACTAATATGAAGATGATCCTTAATGGCTGCAAGTAAGATGGTTTCACCACAGTTTTCTCTCAGTGAACAAATGCTATATATATTCTGTCCCGCATGCAATGAAATGTTTGTTAAGTCTTATATGAACATGTTCCTAAACAGCTACCCGCAAACTGGGCTTAGAACAGTGTTCTCACACTGTTAGTAATTGATAGGTCATCTGTAGGGCATATGCTGAAATGTTTGAAATGTCTTATGTGAATATGCCCCTAAACAGCTGTAAGCACATTTGTTTCACCAGAGTCCCTTTAGTGTCTGAATCTTATGGATATTTTTCAAGTCTGTAGTGTAATTTTTTAAGTATTTTATGAAGTTCTTCCTAAACAGATACTAGGAAACAAGGGTTCAGCTCATCCTTCTTTCCTTGAGTGAATATTAAAATCATTCTGTCATGACCATAGCGCAATATTTGTTAAGACTTATAAAAAGATATTTCTAAAAGACAACTTTCCAGCTGGGTTCTTAACATTGTTCTTTCATTTTATGGAGGTGATAACCATTCTGGATGGAATACACTGAAACGTTTGAAAAGACTTGTATGAAGATACTCCTAAATAGCTACAAGCAATCTGGTTACACCACAGCGTTCTTTCATTTAATAAACTTTATATATAGTCTCCTATAGCTGTAGTGAAATGTTTTATATCATATATGAAAATGTTCCTACAGCTACCTGCAAGCTGGGATCAGCACACTGACTTTTCATTGTAATAAAGTGACAGTTACTTTGTACGGCATACACTGAAATGTCAGAAAAGACTTATATGAGTGTATTTCTAAAGAGATACAAGCAAGCTGGTTTCACAATAGTGATCTTTCATTGAATTAATGTAATAGATATTCTGTCGCACATGTTGTGAAATGTTCAATAAATCTTACATGAAAATGTTACTATAAGTCTACCTGAAAGCTGAGTTAAGTACAATGTTTTTTCATTTTAAGAAAGTATAGCTGTTCTCTATGGCTCATACTGAAATGCTACAAAAGACTTACATGAAGATGTTCCTTAAAAGCTACAAGGAAGTTGGTTTCACCACAGCATTCTTTCAATGAGTGAATGTTATAGATATTCCATCATGCCCGTAGTGAAATGTTTGATAGGACTTATTTGAAGATTCCCCTAAACAGCTGCAAGCAAGGTGTTTTCACCACAGTGTTCATTCAGAAAATGAATGTTATACGTATTTCTGTCATGCCTCAAGAGAACTATTTGATGTCTTATGTGAGAGTGTTCCTGAACAGCTACAAGCAAGCTTTTTCAACATAGTGTGGTTTCCTTGAATGAATGTTATGGATATCATGTTGCGGCTGTAGAGAAACGTTTGATAAGACATAAGTGAAATGCTCATAAAGAGCCACTGGTTTCATCAGAACGTTCTTTCTGGATATGGAAGTGATAGCCATTCTGTAGGCATAATGAAGTGTTTGAAGAGCCTTATACGAAGACATTCCCAAGGCGCCAGAAGTAATCTGGCTTCACCACAGTGTTCTTTCAGTGAACGAGTGTTATAGCTAGTCTGTCATGCCTGTAGTGAAATGTTTAATAAGTCTTATATGAAGAGGTTTCAAACAGCCGCCAGCAAGCCGGGTTTAGCACAGTGTCCTTTAACTGTAAGTAAGTGAGAGCCATTCTGTATGGCATATACTTAAATGTTAGAGAGGTCTTATATGAAGATGTTCCTAAATAGAATCCAACAAGATGTGTTCAGGACAGAATAATTTCATCATAAGATAGTGACAGCCGTTTAGTATGGCATATACTGAAATGCTGAAAAGGACTGAAATGAAGATCTTCCTTAACAGTAAAACCAAGCCACTTTCACCATAGTGTTCTTTCATTGAATGGATGTAATAGATATTCTGTCATGCCTGTAGTTAAATGTTCAATAGGTCTTACATAAAAATACTCCTAATAATCTACCTGAAAGCTATTAAACACAACCTTCTTTCCTTGTAAGAAGGGTATGGCCATGCTGTATGCCATATACTGAAATGCTTGAAAAGCTTTATACGAAGATGTTCCTCAACAGTTACAAGAAAACTGCTTTCATCCCTGTGTTCGTTCAATGAGTGAATGTTTAGAGATTCTGTCATTCCTGCAAAGGAATGTTTAATAAGTCTTACATGAAGATGTTTCTAAACAGCTACAAGGAAATTTTTTTAAATATAGCGTTATTACATTGAATAAACATTAAAGATATCCTGTCATGACTGTAGGCAAATGTCTGATAAGACTTGAGCAAAATATTAATAAACAATTACTTGCAAGCTGGGTTCATCACAGTATTCTTTCCTGGCTATGGAGATGATAGCCATTCTGTATGGCATAAAGTGATATGTTTGAAGAGCCTTCTTCGATTTATATTCTTAAACAGCTAACAAGCAAGATGGTTTCTTCACAGTGTTCTTTCAGTGAATGAATGTTCTAGATATTGTCACATCTGTGGTGAAATATTTGATATATGATGTTCCTAAACAGCTACCTATAAACTGGATTCAGCATGTGTTCTTTCATTTTGTGAAAATGATAGTCGCTCTGTGTGGAATATACTTAAGTATTTGAAGTGTATTATGTGCAGATGTTCCTAAACAGTGAAAAGAAGATGGTTTTTGCATAATTTTCTTTCAGATGACAAATGTTATAGACATTGTCACATCTGTAGTCAAATGTTTGATATGATTTATGTGAAAATATCCCTAAACAGCTACCTGTTGGCTTGATTAAGCACAATGCTCTTTCATTGTAAGAAAGTGATAGCTGTTCCATGTGGCATATACTGAAATGTTTGAAATGTCATATGTGAAGATGTTCCTTAAGAGCTACTTGCTAGGTGTTTTCAAGACAATGTTCTTTCAGTGAATGAATGTTGTAGATAGTCTATCACACCCGTAGCGAAATGCTGGATAAGTTTTATGAAGATGTCCCTAAGTAGCTACAAGCAAAATGGTTTCACAACAGTGTTCTTACAGACATTGAAGGTTATAGATATTCTGTCATGCCTGTAGTGAAATGTTTGATAAGACTTGCATGAACACTTACATGAAGATGTTTCTAAACAGCCACAAGCAAGCTTTTTCAACACAGTATTTCATTGAATGGATGTAATAATCATCACATTGTGGCTGCAGAGAAACGTTTGATAAGACACACACAAAATGTTCATAAATAGCATGTGCCAGCTGGTTGCATCACAATGTTGTTTAATTTAATGGAAGTGATCATCATTCTGTATAGCATATGATGTGTTTGAATAGCCTTATATAAAGATATTCCTAAAAACTTATGAGCAATCTGGTTTGACCAGAGTGTGTTCCTCAGTGAATGAATCTTACAGAGATTCTGTCAGAGCAGTAGTGACATGTTTGGTGTTTTGTATGAAGAAACCCTAAATGGCTTCCTGCAAGATGAGTTCAACACAGTGTTATTTCATTTTAAGAAAATGATAGTCATTCTGTTTGGCATAAACTGAAATATTAGAAAAGCCTTATATCAAGAGGTTCCTAATTAGCTACCAGCAATCTGGCTTCACAATAGTGTTCTTTCATTGAATGGATGTAATAGATACTTTGTAGTGAAATGTATGATAAGTCTCTTATGAAAAGGTTCCTAAACAGCTGCCTGCAATCTGGCTTCAGCACATTATATCATTGTCTCAAAGTGATATTCATTCAGTATGTCTTATATGGAAACGCTTGAAAGGGTGACCATGAAGAAGTTTCTAAATATATACAAGCAAGATTGTTTCTCCACAGTTTTCTTTCAGTGACTGAATGTTATGTATAGTCTGTCACGACTATTGTAAAATGTTTGATAAGTCTTATGTAGAAACGTTCCTAGATAGCTATCTGTGAGCTCTATTTAGCACAGTGTTCTTTCATTGTAGGAAAATGATACCCATTCATTATGGCATATACTGAAATGTGAGAAATGTCTTAAATACAAATGTTCCTAATAATAGCTTCAAGATGCTTTCACCACAGAGTTCTTTCAGTGAAACAATATTGCAGATATTCTGTGACACTTGTAGTGAAGTGTTAGTTAAAACTTACTTGCAAGCTGGATTCAGCACAGTGTTTCTTTCATTGTTTGAAACTCATATTCAATCAGAACAGCAAATATTGAAATGGTTATAATGACTAATATGAAGATGATCCTTAATGGCTGCAAGTAAGATGGTTTCACCACAGTTTTCTCTCAGTGAACAAATGCTATATATATTCTGTCCCGCATGCAATGAAATGTTTGTTAAGTCTTATATGAACATGTTCCTAAACAGCTACCCGCAAACTGGGCTTAGAACAGTGTTCTCACACTGTTAGTAATTGATAGGTCATCTGTAGGGCATATGCTGAAATGTTTGAAATGTCTTATGTGAATATGCCCCTAAACAGCTGTAAGCACATTTGTTTCACCAGAGTCCCTTTAGTGTCTGAATCTTATGGATATTTTTCAAGTCTGTAGTGTAATTTTTTAAGTATTTTATGAAGTTCTTCCTAAACAGATACTAGGAAACAAGGGTTCAGCTCATCCTTCTTTCCTTGAGTGAATATTAAAATCATTCTGTCATGACCATAGCGCAATATTTGTTAAGACTTATAAAAAGATATTTCTAAAAGACAACTTTCCAGCTGGGTTCTTAACATTGTTCTTTCATTTTATGGAGGTGATAACCATTCTGGATGGAATACACTGAAACGTTTGAAAAGACTTGTATGAAGATACTCCTAAATAGCTACAAGCAATCTGGTTACACCACAGCGTTCTTTCATTTAATAAACTTTATATATAGTCTCCTATAGCTGTAGTGAAATGTTTTATATCATATATGAAAATGTTCCTACAGCTACCTGCAAGCTGGGATCAGCACACTGACTTTTCATTGTAATAAAGTGACAGTTACTTTGTACGGCATACACTGAAATGTCAGAAAAGACTTATATGAGTGTATTTCTAAAGAGATACAAGCAAGCTGGTTTCACAATAGTGATCTTTCATTGAATTAATGTAATAGATATTCTGTCGCACATGTTGTGAAATGTTCAATAAATCTTACATGAAAATGTTACTATAAGTCTACCTGAAAGCTGAGTTAAGTACAATGTTTTTTCATTTTAAGAAAGTATAGCTGTTCTCTATGGCTCATACTGAAATGCTACAAAAGACTTACATGAAGATGTTCCTTAAAAGCTACAAGGAAGTTGGTTTCACCACAGCATTCTTTCAATGAGTGAATGTTATAGATATTCCATCATGCCCGTAGTGAAATGTTTGATAGGACTTATTTGAAGATTCCCCTAAACAGCTGCAAGCAAGGTGTTTTCACCACAGTGTTCATTCAGAAAATGAATGTTATACGTATTTCTGTCATGCCTCAAGAGAACTATTTGATGTCTTATGTGAGAGTGTTCCTGAACAGCTACAAGCAAGCTTTTTCAACATAGTGTGGTTTCCTTGAATGAATGTTATGGATATCATGTTGCGGCTGTAGAGAAACGTTTGATAAGACATAAGTGAAATGCTCATAAAGAGCCACTGGTTTCATCAGAACGTTCTTTCTGGATATGGAAGTGATAGCCATTCTGTAGGCATAATGAAGTGTTTGAAGAGCCTTATACGAAGACATTCCCAAGGCGCCAGAAGTAATCTGGCTTCACCACAGTGTTCTTTCAGTGAACGAGTGTTATAGCTAGTCTGTCATGCCTGTAGTGAAATGTTTAATAAGTCTTATATGAAGAGGTTTCAAACAGCCGCCAGCAAGCCGGGTTTAGCACAGTGTCCTTTAACTGTAAGTAAGTGAGAGCCATTCTGTATGGCATATACTTAAATGTTAGAGAGGTCTTATATGAAGATGTTCCTAAATAGAATCCAACAAGATGTGTTCAGGACAGAATAATTTCATCATAAGATAGTGACAGCCGTTTAGTATGGCATATACTGAAATGCTGAAAAGGACTGAAATGAAGATCTTCCTTAACAGTAAAACCAAGCCACTTTCACCATAGTGTTCTTTCATTGAATGGATGTAATAGATATTCTGTCATGCCTGTAGTTAAATGTTCAATAGGTCTTACATAAAAATACTCCTAATAATCTACCTGAAAGCTATTAAACACAACCTTCTTTCCTTGTAAGAAGGGTATGGCCATGCTGTATGCCATATACTGAAATGCTTGAAAAGCTTTATACGAAGATGTTCCTCAACAGTTACAAGAAAACTGCTTTCATCCCTGTGTTCGTTCAATGAGTGAATGTTTAGAGATTCTGTCATTCCTGCAAAGGAATGTTTAATAAGTCTTACATGAAGATGTTTCTAAACAGCTACAAGGAAATTTTTTTAAATATAGCGTTATTACATTGAATAAACATTAAAGATATCCTGTCATGGCTGTAGGCAAATGTCTGATAAGACTTGAGCAAAATATTAATAAACAATTACTTGCAAGCTGGGTTCATCACAGTATTCTTTCCTGGCTATGGAGATGATAGCCATTCTGTATGGCATAAAGTGATATGTTTGAAGAGCCTTCTTCGATTTATATTCTTAAACAGCTAACAAGCAAGATGGTTTCTTCACAGTGTTCTTTCAGTGAATGAATGTTCTAGATATTGTCACATCTGTGGTGAAATATTTGATATATGATGTTCCTAAACAGCTACCTATAAACTGGATTCAGCATGTGTTCTTTCATTTTGTGAAAATGATAGTCGCTCTGTGTGGAATATACTTAAGTATTTGAAGTGTATTATGTGCAGATGTTCCTAAACAGTGAAAAGAAGATGGTTTTTGCACAATTTTCTTTCAGATGACAAATGTTATAGACATTGTCACATCTGTAGTCAAATGTTTGATATGATTTATGTGAAAATATCCCTAAACAGCTACCTGTTGGCTTGATTAAGCACAATGCTCTTTCATTGTAAGAAAGTGATAGCTGTTCCATGTGGCATATACTGAAATGTTTGAAATGTCATATGTGAAGATGTTCCTTAAGAGCTACTTGCTAGGTGTTTTCAAGACAATGTTCTTTCAGTGAATGAATGTTGTAGATAGTCTATCACACCCGTAGCGAAATGCTGGATAAGTTTTATGAAGATGTCCCTAAGTAGCTACAAGCAAAATGGTTTCACAACAGTGTTCTTACAGACATTGAAGGTTATAGATATTCTGTCATGCCTGTAGTGAAATGTTTGATAAGACTTGCATGAACACTTACATGAAGATGTTTCTAAACAGCCACAAGCAAGCTTTTTCAACACAGTATTTCATTGAATGGATGTAATAATCATCACATTGTGGCTGCAGAGAAACGTTTGATAAGACACACACAAAATGTTCATAAATAGCATGTGCCAGCTGGTTGCATCACAATGTTGTTTAATTTAATGGAAGTGATCATCATTCTGTATAGCATATGATGTGTTTGAATAGCCTTATATAAAGATATTCCTAAAAACTTATGAGCAATCTGGTTTGACCAGAGTGTGTTCCTCAGTGAATGAATCTTACAGAGATTCTGTCAGAGCAGTAGTGACATGTTTGGTGTTTTGTATGAAGAAACCCTAAATGGCTTCCTGCAAGATGAGTTCAACACAGTGTTATTTCATTTTAAGAAAATGATAGTCATTCTGTTTGGCATAAACTGAAATATTAGAAAAGCCTTATATCAAGAGGTTCCTAATTAGCTACCAGCAATCTGGCTTCACAATAGTGTTCTTTCATTGAATGGATGTAATAGATACTTTGTAGTGAAATGTATGATAAGTCTCTTATGAAAAGGTTCCTAAACAGCTGCCTGCAATCTGGCTTCAGCACATTATATCATTGTCTCAAAGTGATATTCATTCAGTATGTCTTATATGGAAACGCTTGAAAGGGTGACCATGAAGAAGTTTCTAAATATATACAAGCAAGATTGTTTCTCCACAGTTTTCTTTCAGTGACTGAATGTTATGTATAGTCTGTCACGACTATTGTAAAATGTTTGATAAGTCTTATGTAGAAACGTTCCTAGATAGCTATCTGTGAGCTCTATTTAGCACAGTGTTCTTTCATTGTAGGAAAATGATACCCATTCATTATGGCATATACTGAAATGTGAGAAATGTCTTAAATACAAATGTTCCTAATAATAGCTTCAAGATGCTTTCACCACAGAGTTCTTTCAGTGAAACAATATTGCAGATATTCTGTGACACTTGTAGTGAAGTGTTAGTTAAAACTTACTTGCAAGCTGGATTCAGCACAGTGTTTCTTTCATTGTTTGAAACTCATATTCAATCAGAACAGCAAATATTGAAATGGTTATAATGACTAATATGAAGATGATCCTTAATGGCTGCAAGTAAGATGGTTTCACCACAGTTTTCTCTCAGTGAACAAATGCTATATATATTCTGTCCCGCATGCAATGAAATGTTTGTTAAGTCTTATATGAACATGTTCCTAAACAGCTACCCGCAAACTGGGCTTAGAACAGTGTTCTCACACTGTTAGTAATTGATAGGTCATCTGTAGGGCATATGCTGAAATGTTTGAAATGTCTTATGTGAATATGCCCCTAAACAGCTGTAAGCACATTTGTTTCACCAGAGTCCCTTTAGTGTCTGAATCTTATGGATATTTTTCAAGTCTGTAGTGTAATTTTTTAAGTATTTTATGAAGTTCTTCCTAAACAGATACTAGGAAACAAGGGTTCAGCTCATCCTTCTTTCCTTGAGTGAATATTAAAATCATTCTGTCATGACCATAGCGCAATATTTGTTAAGACTTATAAAAAGATATTTCTAAAAGACAACTTTCCAGCTGGGTTCTTAACATTGTTCTTTCATTTTATGGAGGTGATAACCATTCTGGATGGAATACACTGAAACGTTTGAAAAGACTTGTATGAAGATACTCCTAAATAGCTACAAGCAATCTGGTTACACCACAGCGTTCTTTCATTTAATAAACTTTATATATAGTCTCCTATAGCTGTAGTGAAATGTTTTATATCATATATGAAAATGTTCCTACAGCTACCTGCAAGCTGGGATCAGCACACTGACTTTTCATTGTAATAAAGTGACAGTTACTTTGTACGGCATACACTGAAATGTCAGAAAAGACTTATATGAGTGTATTTCTAAAGAGATACAAGCAAGCTGGTTTCACAATAGTGATCTTTCATTGAATTAATGTAATAGATATTCTGTCGCACATGTTGTGAAATGTTCAATAAATCTTACATGAAAATGTTACTATAAGTCTACCTGAAAGCTGAGTTAAGTACAATGTTTTTTCATTTTAAGAAAGTATAGCTGTTCTCTATGGCTCATACTGAAATGCTACAAAAGACTTACATGAAGATGTTCCTTAAAAGCTACAAGGAAGTTGGTTTCACCACAGCATTCTTTCAATGAGTGAATGTTATAGATATTCCATCATGCCCGTAGTGAAATGTTTGATAGGACTTATTTGAAGATTCCCCTAAACAGCTGCAAGCAAGGTGTTTTCACCACAGTGTTCATTCAGAAAATGAATGTTATACGTATTTCTGTCATGCCTCAAGAGAACTATTTGATGTCTTATGTGAGAGTGTTCCTGAACAGCTACAAGCAAGCTTTTTCAACATAGTGTGGTTTCCTTGAATGAATGTTATGGATATCATGTTGCGGCTGTAGAGAAACGTTTGATAAGACATAAGTGAAATGCTCATAAAGAGCCACTGGTTTCATCAGAACGTTCTTTCTGGATATGGAAGTGATAGCCATTCTGTAGGCATAATGAAGTGTTTGAAGAGCCTTATACGAAGACATTCCCAAGGCGCCAGAAGTAATCTGGCTTCACCACAGTGTTCTTTCAGTGAACGAGTGTTATAGCTAGTCTGTCATGCCTGTAGTGAAATGTTTAATAAGTCTTATATGAAGAGGTTTCAAACAGCTGCCAGCAAGCCGGGTTTAGCACAGTGTCCTTTAACTGTAAGTAAGTGAGAGCCATTCTGTATGGCATATACTTAAATGTTAGAGAGGTCTTATATGAAGATGTTCCTAAATAGAATCCAACAAGATGTGTTCAGGACAGAATAATTTCATCATAAGATAGTGACAGCCGTTTAGTATGGCATATACTGAAATGCTGAAAAGGACTGAAATGAAGATCTTCCTTAACAGTAAAACCAAGCCACTTTCACCATAGTGTTCTTTCATTGAATGGATGTAATAGATATTCTGTCATGCCTGTAGTTAAATGTTCAATAGGTCTTACATAAAAATACTCCTAATAATCTACCTGAAAGCTATTAAACACAACCTTCTTTCCTTGTAAGAAGGGTATGGCCATGCTGTATGCCATATACTGAAATGCTTGAAAAGCTTTATACGAAGATGTTCCTCAACAGTTACAAGAAAACTTCTTTCATCCCTGTGTTCGTTCAATGAGTGAATGTTTAGAGATTCTGTCATTCCTGCAAAGGAATGTTTAATAAGTCTTACATGAAGATGTTTCTAAACAGCTACAAGGAAATTTTTTTAAATATAGCGTTATTACATTGAATAAACATTAAAGATATCCTGTCATGGCTGTAGGCAAATGTCTGATAAGACTTGAGCAAAATATTAATAAACAATTACTTGCAAGCTGGGTTCATCACAGTATTCTTTCCTGGCTATGGAGATGATAGCCATTCTGTATGGCATAAAGTGATATGTTTGAAGAGCCTTCTTCGATTTATATTCTTAAACAGCTAACAAGCAAGATGGTTTCTTCACAGTGTTCTTTCAGTGAATGAATGTTCTAGATATTGTCACATCTGTGGTGAAATATTTGATATATGATGTTCCTAAACAGCTACCTATAAACTGGATTCAGCATGTGTTCTTTCATTTTGTGAAAATGATAGTCGCTCTGTGTGGAATATACTTAAGTATTTGAAGTGTATTATGTGCAGATGTTCCTAAACAGTGAAAAGAAGATGGTTTTTGCACAATTTTCTTTCAGATGACAAATGTTATAGACATTGTCACATCTGTAGTCAAATGTTTGATATGATTTATGTGAAAATATCCCTAAACAGCTACCTGTTGGCTTGATTAAGCACAATGCTCTTTCATTGTAAGAAAGTGATAGCTGTTCCATGTGGCATATACTGAAATGTTTGAAATGTCATATGTGAAGATGTTCCTTAAGAGCTACTTGCTAGGTGTTTTCAAGACAATGTTCTTTCAGTGAATGAATGTTGTAGATAGTCTATCACACCCGTAGCGAAATGCTGGATAAGTTTTATGAAGATGTCCCTAAGTAGCTACAAGCAAAATGGTTTCACAACAGTGTTCTTACAGACATTGAAGGTTATAGATATTCTGTCATGCCTGTAGTGAAATGTTTGATAAGACTTGCATGAACACTTACATGAAGATGTTTCTAAACAGCCACAAGCAAGCTTTTTCAACACAGTATTTCATTGAATGGATGTAATAATCATCACATTGTGGCTGCAGAGAAACGTTTGATAAGACACACACAAAATGTTCATAAATAGCATGTGCCAGCTGGTTGCATCACAATGTTGTTTAATTTAATGGAAGTGATCATCATTCTGTATAGCATATGATGTGTTTGAATAGCCTTATATAAAGATATTCCTAAAAACTTATGAGCAATCTGGTTTGACCAGAGTGTGTTCCTCAGTGAATGAATCTTACAGAGATTCTGTCAGAGCAGTAGTGACATGTTTGGTGTTTTGTATGAAGAAACCCTAAATGGCTTCCTGCAAGATGAGTTCAACACAGTGTTATTTCATTTTAAGAAAATGATAGTCATTCTGTTTGGCATAAACTGAAATATTAGAAAAGCCTTATATCAAGAGGTTCCTAATTAGCTACCAGCAATCTGGCTTCACAATAGTGTTCTTTCATTGAATGGATGTAATAGATACTTTGTAGTGAAATGTATGATAAGTCTCTTATGAAAAGGTTCCTAAACAGCTGCCTGCAATCTGGCTTCAGCACATTATATCATTGTCTCAAAGTGATATTCATTCAGTATGTCTTATATGGAAACGCTTGAAAGGGTGACCATGAAGAAGTTTCTAAATATATACAAGCAAGATTGTTTCTCCACAGTTTTCTTTCAGTGACTGAATGTTATGTATAGTCTGTCACGACTATTGTAAAATGTTTGATAAGTCTTATGTAAAAACGTTCCTAGATAGCTATCTGTGAGCTCTATTTAGCACAGTGTTCTTTCATTGTAGGAAAATGATACCCATTCATTATGGCATATACTGAAATGTGAGAAATGTCTTAAATACAAATGTTCCTAATAATAGCTTCAAGATGCTTTCACCACAGAGTTCTTTCAGTGAAACAATATTGCAGATATTCTGTGACACTTGTAGTGAAGTGTTAGTTAAAACTTACTTGCAAGCTGGATTCAGCACAGTGTTTCTTTCATTGTTTGAAACTCTTATTCAATCAGAACAGCAAATATTGAAATGGTTATAATGACTAATATGAAGATGATCCTTAATGGCTGCAAGTAAGATGGTTTCACCACAGTTTTCTCTCAGTGAACAAATGCTATATATATTCTGTCCCGCATGCAATGAAATGCTTGTTAAGTCTTATATGAACATGTTCCTAAACAGCTACCCGCAAACTGGGCTTAGAACAGTGTTCTCACACTGTTAGTAATTGATAGGTCATCTGTAGGGCATATGCTGAAATGTTTGAAATGTCTTATGTGAATATGCCCCTAAACAGCTGTAAGCACATTTGTTTCACCAGAGTCCCTTTAGTGTCTGAATCTTATGGATATTTTTCAAGTCTGTAGTGTAATTTTTTAAGTATTTTATGAAGTTCTTCCTAAACAGATACTAGGAAACAAGGGTTCAGCTCATCCTTCTTTCCTTGAGTGAATATTAAAATCATTCTGTCATGACCATAGCGCAATATTTGTTAAGACTTATAAAAAGATATTTCTAAAAGACAACTTTCCAGCTGGGTTCTTAACATTGTTCTTTCATTTTATGGAAGTGATAACCATTCTGGATGGAATACACTGAAACGTTTGAAAAGACTTGTATGAAGATACTCCTAAATAGCTACAAGCAATCTGGTTACACCACAGCGTTCTTTCATTTAATAAACTTTATATATAGTCTCCTATAGCTGTAGTGAAATGTTTTATATCATATATGAAAATGTTCCTACAGCTACCTGCAAGCTGGGATCAGCACACTGACTTTTCATTGTAATAAAGTGATAGTTACTTTGTATGGCATACACTGAAATGTCAGAAAAGACTTATATGAGTGTATTTCTAAAGAGATACAAGCAAGCTGGTTTCACAATAGTGATCTTTCATTGAATTAATGTAATAGATATTCTGTCGCACATGTTGTGAAATGTTCAATAAATCTTACATGAAAATGTTACTATAAGTCTACCTGAAAGCTGAGTTAAGTACAATGTTTTTTCATTTTAAGAAAGTATAGCTGTTCTCTATGGCTCATACTGAAATGCTACAAAAGACTTACATGAAGATGTTCCTTAAAAGCTACAAGGAAGTTGGTTTCACCACAGCATTCTTTCAATGAGTGAATGTTATAGATATTCCATCATGCCCGTAGTGAAATGTTTGATAGGACTTATTTGAAGATTCCCCTAAACAGCTGCAAGCAAGGTGTTTTCACCACAGTGTTCATTCAGAAAATGAATGTTATACGTATTTCTGTCATGCCTCAAGAGAACTATTTGATGTCTTATGTGAGAGTGTTCCTGAACAGCTACAAGCAAGCTTTTTCAACATAGTGTGGTTTCCTTGAATGAATGTTATGGATATCATGTTGCGGCTGTAGAGAAACGTTTGATAAGACATAAATGAAATGCTCATAAAGAGCCACTGGTTTCATCAGAACGTTCTTTCTGGATATGGAAGTGATAGCCATTCTGTAGGCATAATGAAGTGTTTGAAGAGCCTTATACGAAGACATTCCCAAGGCGCCAGAAGTAATCTGGCTTCACCACAGTGTTCTTTCAGTGAACGAGTGTTATAGCTAGTCTGTCATGCCTGTAGTGAAATGTTTAATAAGTCTTATATGAAGAGGTTTCAAACAGCCGCCAGCAAGCCGGGTTTAGCACAGTGTCCTTTAACTGTAAGTAAGTGAGAGCCATTCTGTATGGCATATACTTAAATGTTAGAGAGGTCTTATATGAAGATGTTCCTAAATAGAATCCAACAAGATGTGTTCAGGACAGAATAATTTCATCATAAGATAGTGACAGCCGTTTAGTATGGCATATACTGAAATGCTGAAAAGGACTGAAATGAAGATCTTCCTTAACAGTAAAACCAAGCCACTTTCACCATAGTGTTCTTTCATTGAATGGATGTAATAGATATTCTGTCATGCCTGTAGTTAAATGTTCAATAGGTCTTACATAAAAATACTCCTAATAATCTACCTGAAAGCTATTAAACACAACCTTCTTTCCTTGTAAGAAGGGTATGGCCATGCTGTATGCCATATACTGAAATGCTTGAAAAGCTTTATACGAAGATGTTCCTCAACAGTTACAAGAAAACTGCTTTCATCCCTGTGTTCGTTCAATGAGTGAATGTTTAGAGATTCTGTCATTCCTGCAAAGGAATGTTTAATAAGTCTTACATGAAGATGTTTCTAAACAGCTACAAGGAAATTTTTTTAAATATAGCGTTATTACATTGAATAAACATTAAAGATATCCTGTCATGGCTGTAGGCAAATGTCTGATAAGACTTGAGCAAAATATTAATAAACAATTACTTGCAAGCTGGGTTCATCACAGTATTCTTTCCTGGCTATGGAGATGATAGCCATTCTGTATGGCATAAAGTGATATGTTTGAAGAGCCTTCTTCGATTTATATTCTTAAACAGCTAACAAGCAAGATGGTTTCTTCACAGTGTTCTTTCAGTGAATGAATGTTCTAGATATTGTCACATCTGTGGTGAAATATTTGATATATGATGTTCCTAAACAGCTACCTATAAACTGGATTCAGCATGTGTTCTTTCATTTTGTGAAAATGATAGTCGCTCTGTGTGGAATATACTTAAGTATTTGAAGTGTATTATGTGCAGATGTTCCTAAACAGTGAAAAGAAGATGGTTTTTGCACAATTTTCTTTCAGATGACAAATGTTATAGACATTGTCACATCTGTAGTCAAATGTTTGATATGATTTATGTGAAAATATCCCTAAACAGCTACCTGTTGGCTTGATTAAGCACAATGCTCTTTCATTGTAAGAAAGTGATAGCTGTTCCATGTGGCATATACTGAAATGTTTGAAATGTCATATGTGAAGATGTTCCTTAAGAGCTACTTGCTAGGTGTTTTCAAGACAATGTTCTTTCAGTGAATGAATGTTGTAGATAGTCTATCACACCCGTAGCGAAATGCTGGATAAGTTTTATGAAGATGTCCCTAAGTAGCTACAAGCAAAATGGTTTCACAACAGTGTTCTTACAGACATTGAAGGTTATAGATATTCTGTCATGCCTGTAGTGAAATGTTTGATAAGACTTGCATGAACACTTACATGAAGATGTTTCTAAACAGCCACAAGCAAGCTTTTTCAACACAGTATTTCATTGAATGGATGTAATAATCATCACATTGTGGCTGCAGAGAAACGTTTGATAAGACACACACAAAATGTTCATAAATAGCATGTGCCAGCTGGTTGCATCACAATGTTGTTTAATTTAATGGAAGTGATCATCATTCTGTATAGCATATGATGTGTTTGAATAGCCTTATATAAAGATATTCCTAAAAACTTATGAGCAATCTGGTTTGACCAGAGTGTGTTCCTCAGTGAATGAATCTTGCAGAGATTCTGTCAGAGCAGTAGTGACATGTTTGGTGTTTTGTATGAAGAAACCCTAAATGGCTTCCTGCAAGATGAGTTCAACACAGTGTTATTTCATTTTAAGAAAATGATAGTCATTCTGTTTGGCATAAACTGAAATATTAGAAAAGCCTTATATCAAGAGGTTCCTAATTAGCTACCAGCAATCTGGCTTCACAATAGTGTTCTTTCATTGAATGGATGTAATAGATACTTTGTAGTGAAATGTATGATAAGTCTCTTATGAAAAGGTTCCTAAACAGCTGCCTGCAATCTGGCTTCAGCACATTATATCATTGTCTCAAAGTGATATTCATTCAGTATGTCTTATATGGAAACGCTTGAAAGGGTGACCATGAAGAAGTTTCTAAATATATACAAGCAAGATTGTTTCTCCACAGTTTTCTTTCAGTGACTGAATGTTATGTATAGTCTGTCACGACTATTGTAAAATGTTTGATAAGTCTTATGTAAAAACGTTCCTAGATAGCTATCTGTGAGCTCTATTTAGCACAGTGTTCTTTCATTGTAGGAAAATGATACCCATTCATTATGGCATATACTGAAATGTGAGAAATGTCTTAAATACAAATGTTCCTAATAATAGCTTCAAGATGCTTTCACCACAGAGTTCTTTCAGTGAAACAATATTGCAGATATTCTGTGACACTTGTAGTGAAGTGTTAGTTAAAACTTACTTGCAAGCTGGATTCAGCACAGTGTTTCTTTCATTGTTTGAAACTCTTATTCAATCAGAACAGCAAATATTGAAATGGTTATAATGACTAATATGAAGATGATCCTTAATGGCTGCAAGTAAGATGGTTTCACCACAGTTTTCTCTCAGTGAACAAATGCTATATATATTCTGTCCCGCATGCAATGAAATGCTTGTTAAGTCTTATATGAACATGTTCCTAAACAGCTACCCGCAAACTGGGCTTAGAACAGTGTTCTCACACTGTTAGTAATTGATAGGTCATCTGTAGGGCATATGCTGAAATGTTTGAAATGTCTTATGTGAATATGCCCCTAAACAGCTGTAAGCACATTTGTTTCACCAGAGTCCCTTTAGTGTCTGAATCTTATGGATATTTTTCAAGTCTGTAGTGTAATTTTTTAAGTATTTTATGAAGTTCTTCCTAAACAGATACTAGGAAACAAGGGTTCAGCTCATCCTTCTTTCCTTGAGTGAATATTAAAATCATTCTGTCATGACCATAGCGCAATATTTGTTAAGACTTATAAAAAGATATTTCTAAAAGACAACTTTCCAGCTGGGTTCTTAACATTGTTCTTTCATTTTATGGAAGTGATAACCATTCTGGATGGAATACACTGAAACGTTTGAAAAGACTTGTATGAAGATACTCCTAAATAGCTACAAGCAATCTGGTTACACCACAGCGTTCTTTCATTTAATAAACTTTATATATAGTCTCCTATAGCTGTAGTGAAATGTTTTATATCATATATGAAAATGTTCCTACAGCTACCTGCAAGCTGGGATCAGCACACTGACTTTTCATTGTAATAAAGTGATAGTTACTTTGTATGGCATACACTGAAATGTCAGAAAAGACTTATATGAGTGTATTTCTAAAGAGATACAAGCAAGCTGGTTTCACAATAGTGATCTTTCATTGAATTAATGTAATAGATATTCTGTCGCACATGTTGTGAAATGTTCAATAAATCTTACATGAAAATGTTACTATAAGTCTACCTGAAAGCTGAGTTAAGTACAATGTTTTTTCATTTTAAGAAAGTATAGCTGTTCTCTATGGCTCATACTGAAATGCTACAAAAGACTTACATGAAGATGTTCCTTAAAAGCTACAAGGAAGTTGGTTTCACCACAGCATTCTTTCAATGAGTGAATGTTATAGATATTCCATCATGCCCGTAGTGAAATGTTTGATAGGACTTATTTGAAGATTCCCCTAAACAGCTGCAAGCAAGGTGTTTTCACCACAGTGTTCATTCAGAAAATGAATGTTATACGTATTTCTGTCATGCCTCAAGAGAACTATTTGATGTCTTATGTGAGAGTGTTCCTGAACAGCTACAAGCAAGCTTTTTCAACATAGTGTGGTTTCCTTGAATGAATGTTATGGATATCATGTTGCGGCTGTAGAGAAACGTTTGATAAGACATAAATGAAATGCTCATAAAGAGCCACTGGTTTCATCAGAACGTTCTTTCTTGGATATGGAAGTGATAGCCATTCTGTAGGCATAATGAAGTGTTTGAAGAGCCTTATACGAAGACATTCCCAAGGCGCCAGAAGTAATCTGGCTTCACCACAGTGTTCTTTCAGTGAACGAGTGTTATAGCTAGTCTGTCATGCCTGTAGTGAAATGTTTAATAAGTCTTATATGAAGAGGTTTCAAACAGCCGCCAGCAAGCCGGGTTTAGCACAGTGTCCTTTAACTGTAAGTAAGTGAGAGCCATTCTGTATGGCATATACTTAAATGTTAGAGAGGTCTTATATGAAGATGTTCCTAAATAGAATCCAACAAGATGTGTTCAGGACAGAATAATTTCATCATAAGATAGTGACAGCCGTTTAGTATGGCATATACTGAAATGCTGAAAAGGACTGAAATGAAGATCTTCCTTAACAGTAAAACCAAGCCACTTTCACCATAGTGTTCTTTCATTGAATGGATGTAATAGATATTCTGTCATGCCTGTAGTTAAATGTTCAATAGGTCTTACATAAAAATACTCCTAATAATCTACCTGAAAGCTATTAAACACAACCTTCTTTCCTTGTAAGAAGGGTATGGCCATGCTGTATGCCATATACTGAAATGCTTGAAAAGCTTTATACGAAGATGTTCCTCAACAGTTACAAGAAAACTGCTTTCATCCCTGTGTTCGTTCAATGAGTGAATGTTTAGAGATTCTGTCATTCCTGCAAAGGAATGTTTAATAAGTCTTACATGAAGATGTTTCTAAACAGCTACAAGGAAATTTTTTTAAATATAGCATAAATAAATACATTGAATAAACATTAAAGATATCCTGTCATGGCTGTAGGCAAATGTCTGATAAGACTTGAGCAAAATATTAATAAACAATTACTTGCAAGCTGGGTTCATCACAGTATTCTTTCCTGGCTATGGAGATGATAGCCATTCTGTATGGCATAAAGTGATATGTTTGAAGAGCCTTCTTCGATTTATATTCTTAAACAGCTAACAAGCAAGATGGTTTCTTCACAGTGTTCTTTCAGTGAATGAATGTTCTAGATATTGTCACATCTGTGGTGAAATATTTGATATATGATGTTCCTAAACAGCTACCTATAAACTGGATTCAGCATGTGTTCTTTCATTTTGTGAAAATGATAGTCGCTCTGTGTGGAATATACTTAAGTATTTGAAGTGTATTATGTGCAGATGTTCCTAAACAGTGAAAAGAAGATGGTTTTTGCACAATTTTCTTTCAGATGACAAATGTTATAGACATTGTCACATCTGTAGTCAAATGTTTGATATGATTTATGTGAAAATATCCCTAAACAGCTACCTGTTGGCTTGATTAAGCACAATGCTCTTTCATTGTAAGAAAGTGATAGCTGTTCCATGTGGCATATACTGAAATGTTTGAAATGTCATATGTGAAGATGTTCCTTAAGAGCTACTTGCTAGGTGTTTTCAAGACAATGTTCTTTCAGTGAATGAATGTTGTAGATAGTCTATCACACCCGTAGCGAAATGCTGGATAAGTTTTATGAAGATGTCCCTAAGTAGCTACAAGCAAAATGGTTTCACAACAGTGTTCTTACAGACATTGAAGGTTATAGATATTCTGTCATGCCTGTAGTGAAATGTTTGATAAGACTTGCATGAACACTTACATGAAGATGTTTCTAAACAGCCACAAGCAAGCTTTTTCAACACAGTATTTCATTGAATGGATGTAATAATCATCACATTGTGGCTGCAGAGAAACGTTTGATAAGACACACACAAAATGTTCATAAATAGCATGTGCCAGCTGGTTGCATCACAATGTTGTTTAATTTAATGGAAGTGATCATCATTCTGTATAGCATATGATGTGTTTGAATAGCCTTATATAAAGATATTCCTAAAAACTTATGAGCAATCTGGTTTGACCAGAGTGTGTTCCTCAGTGAATGAATCTTGCAGAGATTCTGTCAGAGCAGTAGTGACATGTTTGGTGTTTTGTATGAAGAAACCCTAAATGGCTTCCTGCAAGATGAGTTCAACACAGTGTTATTTCATTTTAAGAAAATGATAGTCATTCTGTTTGGCATAAACTGAAATATTAGAAAAGCCTTATATCAAGAGGTTCCTAATTAGCTACCAGCAATCTGGCTTCACAATAGTGTTCTTTCATTGAATGGATGTAATAGATACTTTGTAGTGAAATGTATGATAAGTCTCTTATGAAAAGGTTCCTAAACAGCTGCCTGCAATCTGGCTTCAGCACATTATATCATTGTCTCAAAGTGATATTCATTCAGTATGTCTTATATGGAAACGCTTGAAAGGGTGACCATGAAGAAGTTTCTAAATATATACAAGCAAGATTGTTTCTCCACAGTTTTCTTTCAGTGACTGAATGTTATGTATAGTCTGTCACGACTATTGTAAAATGTTTGATAAGTCTTATGTAAAAACGTTCCTAGATAGCTATCTGTGAGCTCTATTTAGCACAGTGTTCTTTCATTGTAGGAAAATGATACCCATTCATTATGGCATATACTGAAATGTGAGAAATGTCTTAAATACAAATGTTCCTAATAATAGCTTCAAGATGCTTTCACCACAGAGTTCTTTCAGTGAAACAATATTGCAGATATTCTGTGACACTTGTAGTGAAGTGTTAGTTAAAACTTACTTGCAAGCTGGATTCAGCACAGTGTTTCTTTCATTGTTTGAAACTCTTATTCAATCAGAACAGCAAATATTGAAATGGTTATAATGACTAATATGAAGATGATCCTTAATGGCTGCAAGTAAGATGGTTTCACCACAGTTTTCTCTCAGTGAACAAATGCTATATATATTCTGTCCCGCATGCAATGAAATGCTTGTTAAGTCTTATATGAACATGTTCCTAAACAGCTACCCGCAAACTGGGCTTAGAACAGTGTTCTCACACTGTTAGTAATTGATAGGTCATCTGTAGGGCATATGCTGAAATGTTTGAAATGTCTTATGTGAATATGCCCCTAAACAGCTGTAAGCACATTTGTTTCACCAGAGTCCCTTTAGTGTCTGAATCTTATGGATATTTTTCAAGTCTGTAGTGTAATTTTTTAAGTATTTTATGAAGTTCTTCCTAAACAGATACTAGGAAACAAGGGTTCAGCTCATCCTTCTTTCCTTGAGTGAATATTAAAATCATTCTGTCATGACCATAGCGCAATATTTGTTAAGACTTATAAAAAGATATTTCTAAAAGACAACTTTCCAGCTGGGTTCTTAACATTGTTCTTTCATTTTATGGAAGTGATAACCATTCTGGATGGAATACACTGAAACGTTTGAAAAGACTTGTATGAAGATACTCCTAAATAGCTACAAGCAATCTGGTTACACCACAGCGTTCTTTCATTTAATAAACTTTATATATAGTCTCCTATAGCTGTAGTGAAATGTTTTATATCATATATGAAAATGTTCCTACAGCTACCTGCAAGCTGGGATCAGCACACTGACTTTTCATTGTAATAAAGTGATAGTTACTTTGTATGGCATACACTGAAATGTCAGAAAAGACTTATATGAGTGTATTTCTAAAGAGATACAAGCAAGCTGGTTTCACAATAGTGATCTTTCATTGAATTAATGTAATAGATATTCTGTCGCACATGTTGTGAAATGTTCAATAAATCTTACATGAAAATGTTACTATAAGTCTACCTGAAAGCTGAGTTAAGTACAATGTTTTTTCATTTTAAGAAAGTATAGCTGTTCTCTATGGCTCATACTGAAATGCTACAAAAGACTTACATGAAGATGTTCCTTAAAAGCTACAAGGAAGTTGGTTTCACCACAGCATTCTTTCAATGAGTGAATGTTATAGATATTCCATCATGCCCGTAGTGAAATGTTTGATAGGACTTATTTGAAGATTCCCCTAAACAGCTGCAAGCAAGGTGTTTTCACCACAGTGTTCATTCAGAAAATGAATGTTATACGTATTTCTGTCATGCCTCAAGAGAACTATTTGATGTCTTATGTGAGAGTGTTCCTGAACAGCTACAAGCAAGCTTTTTCAACATAGTGTGGTTTCCTTGAATGAATGTTATGGATATCATGTTGCGGCTGTAGAGAAACGTTTGATAAGACATAAATGAAATGCTCATAAAGAGCCACTGGTTTCATCAGAACGTTCTTTCTGGATATGGAAGTGATAGCCATTCTGTAGGCATAATGAAGTGTTTGAAGAGCCTTATACGAAGACATTCCCAAGGCGCCAGAAGTAATCTGGCTTCACCACAGTGTTCTTTCAGTGAACGAGTGTTATAGCTAGTCTGTCATGCCTGTAGTGAAATGTTTAATAAGTCTTATATGAAGAGGTTTCAAACAGCCGCCAGCAAGCCGGGTTTAGCACAGTGTCCTTTAACTGTAAGTAAGTGAGAGCCATTCTGTATGGCATATACTTAAATGTTAGAGAGGTCTTATATGAAGATGTTCCTAAATAGAATCCAACAAGATGTGTTCAGGACAGAATAATTTCATCATAAGATAGTGACAGCCGTTTAGTATGGCATATACTGAAATGCTGAAAAGGACTGAAATGAAGATCTTCCTTAACAGTAAAACCAAGCCACTTTCACCATAGTGTTCTTTCATTGAATGGATGTAATAGATATTCTGTCATGCCTGTAGTTAAATGTTCAATAGGTCTTACATAAAAATACTCCTAATAATCTACCTGAAAGCTATTAAACACAACCTTCTTTCCTTGTAAGAAGGGTATGGCCATGCTGTATGCCATATACTGAAATGCTTGAAAAGCTTTATACGAAGATGTTCCTCAACAGTTACAAGAAAACTGCTTTCATCCCTGTGTTCGTTCAATGAGTGAATGTTTAGAGATTCTGTCATTCCTGCAAAGGAATGTTTAATAAGTCTTACATGAAGATGTTTCTAAACAGCTACAAGGAAATTTTTTTAAATATAGCATAAATAAATACATTGAATAAACATTAAAGATATCCTGTCATGGCTGTAGGCAAATGTCTGATAAGACTTGAGCAAAATATTAATAAACAATTACTTGCAAGCTGGGTTCATCACAGTATTCTTTCCTGGCTATGGAGATGATAGCCATTCTGTATGGCATAAAGTGATATGTTTGAAGAGCCTTCTTCGATTTATATTCTTAAACAGCTAACAAGCAAGATGGTTTCTTCACAGTGTTCTTTCAGTGAATGAATGTTCTAGATATTGTCACATCTGTGGTGAAATATTTGATATATGATGTTCCTAAACAGCTACCTATAAACTGGATTCAGCATGTGTTCTTTCATTTTGTGAAAATGATAGTCGCTCTGTGTGGAATATACTTAAGTATTTGAAGTGTATTATGTGCAGATGTTCCTAAACAGTGAAAAGAAGATGGTTTTTGCACAATTTTCTTTCAGATGACAAATGTTATAGACATTGTCACATCTGTAGTCAAATGTTTGATATGATTTATGTGAAAATATCCCTAAACAGCTACCTGTTGGCTTGATTAAGCACAATGCTCTTTCATTGTAAGAAAGTGATAGCTGTTCCATGTGGCATATACTGAAATGTTTGAAATGTCATATGTGAAGATGTTCCTTAAGAGCTACTTGCTAGGTGTTTTCAAGACAATGTTCTTTCAGTGAATGAATGTTGTAGATAGTCTATCACACCCGTAGCGAAATGCTGGATAAGTTTTATGAAGATGTCCCTAAGTAGCTACAAGCAAAATGGTTTCACAACAGTGTTCTTACAGACATTGAAGGTTATAGATATTCTGTCATGCCTGTAGTGAAATGTTTGATAAGACTTGCATGAACACTTACATGAAGATGTTTCTAAACAGCCACAAGCAAGCTTTTTCAACACAGTATTTCATTGAATGGATGTAATAATCATCACATTGTGGCTGCAGAGAAACGTTTGATAAGACACACACAAAATGTTCATAAATAGCATGTGCCAGCTGGTTGCATCACAATGTTGTTTAATTTAATGGAAGTGATCATCATTCTGTATAGCATATGATGTGTTTGAATAGCCTTATATAAAGATATTCCTAAAAACTTATGAGCAATCTGGTTTGACCAGAGTGTGTTCCTCAGTGAATGAATCTTACAGAGATTCTGTCAGAGCAGTAGTGACATGTTTGGTGTTTTGTATGAAGAAACCCTAAATGGCTTCCTGCAAGATGAGTTCAACACAGTGTTATTTCATTTTAAGAAAATGATAGTCATTCTGTTTGGCATAAACTGAAATATTAGAAAAGCCTTATATCAAGAGGTTCCTAATTAGCTACCAGCAATCTGGCTTCACAATAGTGTTCTTTCATTGAATGGATGTAATAGATACTTTGTAGTGAAATGTATGATAAGTCTCTTATGAAAAGGTTCCTAAACAGCTGCCTGCAATCTGGCTTCAGCACATTATATCATTGTCTCAAAGTGATATTCATTCAGTATGTCTTATATGGAAACGCTTGAAAGGGTGACCATGAAGAAGTTTCTAAATATATACAAGCAAGATTGTTTCTCCACAGTTTTCTTTCAGTGACTGAATGTTATGTATAGTCTGTCACGACTATTGTAAAATGTTTGATAAGTCTTATGTAAAAACGTTCCTAGATAGCTATCTGTGAGCTCTATTTAGCACAGTGTTCTTTCATTGTAGGAAAATGATACCCATTCATTATGGCATATACTGAAATGTGAGAAATGTCTTAAATACAAATGTTCCTAATAATAGCTTCAAGATGCTTTCACCACAGAGTTCTTTCAGTGAAACAATATTGCAGATATTCTGTGACACTTGTAGTGAAGTGTTAGTTAAAACTTACTTGCAAGCTGGATTCAGCACAGTGTTTCTTTCATTGTTTGAAACTCTTATTCAATCAGAACAGCAAATATTGAAATGGTTATAATGACTAATATGAAGATGATCCTTAATGGCTGCAAGTAAGATGGTTTCACCACAGTTTTCTCTCAGTGAACAAATGCTATATATATTCTGTCCCGCATGCAATGAAATGCTTGTTAAGTCTTATATGAACATGTTCCTAAACAGCTACCCGCAAACTGGGCTTAGAACAGTGTTCTCACACTGTTAGTAATTGATAGGTCATCTGTAGGGCATATGCTGAAATGTTTGAAATGTCTTATGTGAATATGCCCCTAAACAGCTGTAAGCACATTTGTTTCACCAGAGTCCCTTTAGTGTCTGAATCTTATGGATATTTTTCAAGTCTGTAGTGTAATTTTTTAAGTATTTTATGAAGTTCTTCCTAAACAGATACTAGGAAACAAGGGTTCAGCTCATCCTTCTTTCCTTGAGTGAATATTAAAATCATTCTGTCATGACCATAGCGCAATATTTGTTAAGACTTATAAAAAGATATTTCTAAAAGACAACTTTCCAGCTGGGTTCTTAACATTGTTCTTTCATTTTATGGAAGTGATAACCATTCTGGATGGAATACACTGAAACGTTTGAAAAGACTTGTATGAAGATACTCCTAAATAGCTACAAGCAATCTGGTTACACCACAGCGTTCTTTCATTTAATAAACTTTATATATAGTCTCCTATAGCTGTAGTGAAATGTTTTATATCATATATGAAAATGTTCCTACAGCTACCTGCAAGCTGGGATCAGCACACTGACTTTTCATTGTAATAAAGTGATAGTTACTTTGTATGGCATACACTGAAATGTCAGAAAAGACTTATATGAGTGTATTTCTAAAGAGATACAAGCAAGCTGGTTTCACAATAGTGATCTTTCATTGAATTAATGTAATAGATATTCTGTCGCACATGTTGTGAAATGTTCAATAAATCTTACATGAAAATGTTACTATAAGTCTACCTGAAAGCTGAGTTAAGTACAATGTTTTTTCATTTTAAGAAAGTATAGCTGTTCTCTATGGCTCATACTGAAATGCTACAAAAGACTTACATGAAGATGTTCCTTAAAAGCTACAAGGAAGTTGGTTTCACCACAGCATTCTTTCAATGAGTGAATGTTATAGATATTCCATCATGCCCGTAGTGAAATGTTTGATAGGACTTATTTGAAGATTCCCCTAAACAGCTGCAAGCAAGGTGTTTTCACCACAGTGTTCATTCAGAAAATGAATGTTATACGTATTTCTGTCATGCCTCAAGAGAACTATTTGATGTCTTATGTGAGAGTGTTCCTGAACAGCTACAAGCAAGCTTTTTCAACATAGTGTGGTTTCCTTGAATGAATGTTATGGATATCATGTTGCGGCTGTAGAGAAACGTTTGATAAGACATAAGTGAAATGCTCATAAAGAGCCACTGGTTTCATCAGAACGTTCTTTCTGGATATGGAAGTGATAGCCATTCTGTAGGCATAATGAAGTGTTTGAAGAGCCTTATACGAAGACATTCCCAAGGCGCCAGAAGTAATCTGGCTTCACCACAGTGTTCTTTCAGTGAACGAGTGTTATAGCTAGTCTGTCATGCCTGTAGTGAAATGTTTAATAAGTCTTATATGAAGAGGTTTCAAACAGCCGCCAGCAAGCCGGGTTTAGCACAGTGTCCTTTAACTGTAAGTAAGTGAGAGCCATTCTGTATGGCATATACTTAAATGTTAGAGAGGTCTTATATGAAGATGTTCCTAAATAGAATCCAACAAGATGTGTTCAGGACAGAATAATTTCATCATAAGATAGTGACAGCCGTTTAGTATGGCATATACTGAAATGCTGAAAAGGACTGAAATGAAGATCTTCCTTAACAGTAAAACCAAGCCACTTTCACCATAGTGTTCTTTCATTGAATGGATGTAATAGATATTCTGTCATGCCTGTAGTTAAATGTTCAATAGGTCTTACATAAAAATACTCCTAATAATCTACCTGAAAGCTATTAAACACAACCTTCTTTCCTTGTAAGAAGGGTATGGCCATGCTGTATGCCATATACTGAAATGCTTGAAAAGCTTTATACGAAGATGTTCCTCAACAGTTACAAGAAAACTGCTTTCATCCCTGTGTTCGTTCAATGAGTGAATGTTTAGAGATTCTGTCATTCCTGCAAAGGAATGTTTAATAAGTCTTACATGAAGATGTTTCTAAACAGCTACAAGGAAATTTTTTTAAATATAGCGTTATTACATTGAATAAACATTAAAGATATCCTGTCATGGCTGTAGGCAAATGTCTGATAAGACTTGAGCAAAATATTAATAAACAATTACTTGCAAGCTGGGTTCATCACAGTATTCTTTCCTGGCTATGGAGATGATAGCCATTCTGTATGGCATAAAGTGATATGTTTGAAGAGCCTTCTTCGATTTATATTCTTAAACAGCTAACAAGCAAGATGGTTTCTTCACAGTGTTCTTTCAGTGAATGAATGTTCTAGATATTGTCACATCTGTGGTGAAATATTTGATATATGATGTTCCTAAACAGCTACCTATAAACTGGATTCAGCATGTGTTCTTTCATTTTGTGAAAATGATAGTCGCTCTGTGTGGAATATACTTAAGTATTTGAAGTGTATTATGTGCAGATGTTCCTAAACAGTGAAAAGAAGATGGTTTTTGCACAATTTTCTTTCAGATGACAAATGTTATAGACATTGTCACATCTGTAGTCAAATGTTTGATATGATTTATGTGAAAATATCCCTAAACAGCTACCTGTTGGCTTGATTAAGCACAATGCTCTTTCATTGTAAGAAAGTGATAGCTGTTCCATGTGGCATATACTGAAATGTTTGAAATGTCATATGTGAAGATGTTCCTTAAGAGCTACTTGCTAGGTGTTTTCAAGACAATGTTCTTTCAGTGAATGAATGTTGTAGATAGTCTATCACACCCGTAGCGAAATGCTGGATAAGTTTTATGAAGATGTCCCTAAGTAGCTACAAGCAAAATGGTTTCACAACAGTGTTCTTACAGACATTGAAGGTTATAGATATTCTGTCATGCCTGTAGTGAAATGTTTGATAAGACTTGCATGAACACTTACATGAAGATGTTTCTAAACAGCCACAAGCAAGCTTTTTCAACACAGTATTTCATTGAATGGATGTAATAATCATCACATTGTGGCTGCAGAGAAACGTTTGATAAGACACACACAAAATGTTCATAAATAGCATGTGCCAGCTGGTTGCATCACAATGTTGTTTAATTTAATGGAAGTGATCATCATTCTGTATAGCATATGATGTGTTTGAATAGCCTTATATAAAGATATTCCTAAAAACTTATGAGCAATCTGGTTTGACCAGAGTGTGTTCCTCAGTGAATGAATCTTACAGAGATTCTGTCAGAGCAGTAGTGACATGTTTGGTGTTTTGTATGAAGAAACCCTAAATGGCTTCCTGCAAGATGAGTTCAACACAGTGTTATTTCATTTTAAGAAAATGATAGTCATTCTGTTTGGCATAAACTGAAATATTAGAAAAGCCTTATATCAAGAGGTTCCTAATTAGCTACCAGCAATCTGGCTTCACAATAGTGTTCTTTCATTGAATGGATGTAATAGATACTTTGTAGTGAAATGTATGATAAGTCTCTTATGAAAAGGTTCCTAAACAGCTGCCTGCAATCTGGCTTCAGCACATTATATCATTGTCTCAAAGTGATATTCATTCAGTATGTCTTATATGGAAACGCTTGAAAGGGTGACCATGAAGAAGTTTCTAAATATATACAAGCAAGATTGTTTCTCCACAGTTTTCTTTCAGTGACTGAATGTGATGTATAGTCTGTCACGACTATTGTAAAATGTTTGATAAGTCTTATGTAAAAACGTTCCTAGATAGCTATCTGTGAGCTCTATTTAGCACAGTGTTCTTTCATTGTAGGAAAATGATACCCATTCATTATGGCATATACTGAAATGTGAGAAATGTCTTAAATACAAATGTTCCTAATAATAGCTTCAAGATGCTTTCACCACAGAGTTCTTTCAGTGAAACAATATTGCAGATATTCTGTGACACTTGTAGTGAAGTGTTAGTTAAAACTTACTTGCAAGCTGGATTCAGCACAGTGTTTGTTTCATTGTTTGAAACTCTTATTCAATCAGAACAGCAAATATTGAAATGGTTATAATGACTAATATGAAGATGATCCTTAATGGCTGCAAGTAAGATGGTTTCACCACAGTTTTCTCTCAGTGAACAAATGCTATATATATTCTGTCCCGCATGCAATGAAATGCTTGTTAAGTCTTATATGAACATGTTCCTAAACAGCTACCCGCAAACTGGGCTTAGAACAGTGTTCTCACACTGTTAGTAATTGATAGGTCATCTGTAGGGCATATGCTGAAATGTTTGAAATGTCTTATGTGAATATGCCCCTAAACAGCTGTAAGCACATTTGTTTCACCAGAGTCCCTTTAGTGTCTGAATCTTATGGATATTTTTCAAGTCTGTAGTGTAATTTTTTAAGTATTTTATGAAGTTCTTCCTAAACAGATACTAGGAAACAAGGGTTCAGCTCATCCTTCTTTCCTTGAGTGAATATTAAAATCATTCTGTCATGACCATAGCGCAATATTTGTTAAGACTTATAAAAAGATATTTCTAAAAGACAACTTTCCAGCTGGGTTCTTAACATTGTTCTTTCATTTTATGGAAGTGATAACCATTCTGGATGGAATACACTGAAACGTTTGAAAAGACTTGTATGAAGATACTCCTAAATAGCTACAAGCAATCTGGTTACACCACAGCGTTCTTTCATTTAATAAACTTTATATATAGTCTCCTATAGCTGTAGTGAAATGTTTTATATCATATATGAAAATGTTCCTACAGCTACCTGCAAGCTGGGATCAGCACACTGACTTTTCATTGTAATAAAGTGATAGTTACTTTGTATGGCATACACTGAAATGTCAGAAAAGACTTATATGAGTGTATTTCTAAAGAGATACAAGCAAGCTGGTTTCACAATAGTGATCTTTCATTGAATTAATGTAATAGATATTCTGTCGCACATGTTGTGAAATGTTCAATAAATCTTACATGAAAATGTTACTATAAGTCTACCTGAAAGCTGAGTTAAGTACAATGTTTTTTCATTTTAAGAAAGTATAGCTGTTCTCTATGGCTCATACTGAAATGCTACAAAAGACTTACATGAAGATGTTCCTTAAAAGCTACAAGGAAGTTGGTTTCACCACAGCATTCTTTCAATGAGTGAATGTTATAGATATTCCATCATGCCCGTAGTGAAATGTTTGATAGGACTTATTTGAAGATTCCCCTAAACAGCTGCAAGCAAGGTGTTTTCACCACAGTGTTCATTCAGAAAATGAATGTTATACGTATTTCTGTCATGCCTCAAGAGAACTATTTGATGTCTTATGTGAGAGTGTTCCTGAACAGCTACAAGCAAGCTTTTTCAACATAGTGTGGTTTCCTTGAATGAATGTTATGGATATCATGTTGCGGCTGTAGAGAAACGTTTGATAAGACATAAATGAAATGCTCATAAAGAGCCACTGGTTTCATCAGAACGTTCTTTCTGGATATGGAAGTGATAGCCATTCTGTAGGCATAATGAAGTGTTTGAAGAGCCTTATACGAAGACATTCCCAAGGCGCCAGAAGTAATCTGGCTTCACCACAGTGTTCTTTCAGTGAACGAGTGTTATAGCTAGTCTGTCATGCCTGTAGTGAAATGTTTAATAAGTCTTATATGAAGAGGTTTCAAACAGCCGCCAGCAAGCCGGGTTTAGCACAGTGTCCTTTAACTGTAAGTAAGTGAGAGCCATTCTGTATGGCATATACTTAAATGTTAGAGAGGTCTTATATGAAGATGTTCCTAAATAGAATCCAACAAGATGTGTTCAGGACAGAATAATTTCATCATAAGATAGTGACAGCCGTTTAGTATGGCATATACTGAAATGCTGAAAAGGACTGAAATGAAGATCTTCCTTAACAGTAAAACCAAGCCACTTTCACCATAGTGTTCTTTCATTGAATGGATGTAATAGATATTCTGTCATGCCTGTAGTTAAATGTTCAATAGGTCTTACATAAAAATACTCCTAATAATCTACCTGAAAGCTATTAAACACAACCTTCTTTCCTTGTAAGAAGGGTATGGCCATGCTGTATGCCATATACTGAAATGCTTGAAAAGCTTTATACGAAGATGTTCCTCAACAGTTACAAGAAAACTGCTTTCATCCCTGTGTTCGTTCAATGAGTGAATGTTTAGAGATTCTGTCATTCCTGCAAAGGAATGTTTAATAAGTCTTACATGAAGATGTTTCTAAACAGCTACAAGGAAATTTTTTTAAATATAGCATAAATAAATACATTGAATAAACATTAAAGATATCCTGTCATGGCTGTAGGCAAATGTCTGATAAGACTTGAGCAAAATATTAATAAACAATTACTTGCAAGCTGGGTTCATCACAGTATTCTTTCCTGGCTATGGAGATGATAGCCATTCTGTATGGCATAAAGTGATATGTTTGAAGAGCCTTCTTCGATTTATATTCTTAAACAGCTAACAAGCAAGATGGTTTCTTCACAGTGTTCTTTCAGTGAATGAATGTTCTAGATATTGTCACATCTGTGGTGAAATATTTGATATATGATGTTCCTAAACAGCTACCTATAAACTGGATTCAGCATGTGTTCTTTCATTTTGTGAAAATGATAGTCGCTCTGTGTGGAATATACTTAAGTATTTGAAGTGTATTATGTGCAGATGTTCCTAAACAGTGAAAAGAAGATGGTTTTTGCACAATTTTCTTTCAGATGACAAATGTTATAGACATTGTCACATCTGTAGTCAAATGTTTGATATGATTTATGTGAAAATATCCCTAAACAGCTACCTGTTGGCTTGATTAAGCACAATGCTCTTTCATTGTAAGAAAGTGATAGCTGTTCCATGTGGCATATACTGAAATGTTTGAAATGTCATATGTGAAGATGTTCCTTAAGAGCTACTTGCTAGGTGTTTTCAAGACAATGTTCTTTCAGTGAATGAATGTTGTAGATAGTCTATCACACCCGTAGCGAAATGCTGGATAAGTTTTATGAAGATGTCCCTAAGTAGCTACAAGCAAAATGGTTTCACAACAGTGTTCTTACAGACATTGAAGGTTATAGATATTCTGTCATGCCTGTAGTGAAATGTTTGATAAGACTTGCATGAACACTTACATGAAGATGTTTCTAAACAGCCACAAGCAAGCTTTTTCAACACAGTATTTCATTGAATGGATGTAATAATCATCACATTGTGGCTGCAGAGAAACGTTTGATAAGACACACACAAAATGTTCATAAATAGCATGTGCCAGCTGGTTGCATCACAATGTTGTTTAATTTAATGGAAGTGATCATCATTCTGTATAGCATATGATGTGTTTGAATAGCCTTATATAAAGATATTCCTAAAAACTTATGAGCAATCTGGTTTCACCAGAGTGTGTTCCTCAGTGAATGAATCTTACAGAGATTCTGTCAGAGCAGTAGTGACATGTTTGGTGTTTTGTATGAAGAAACCCTAAATGGCTTCCTGCAAGATGAGTTCAACACAGTGTTATTTCATTTTAAGAAAATGATAGTCATTCTGTTTGGCATAAACTGAAATATTAGAAAAGCCTTATATCAAGAGGTTCCTAATTAGCTACCAGCAATCTGGCTTCACAATAGTGTTCTTTCATTGAATGGATGTAATAGATACTTTGTAGTGAAATGTATGATAAGTCTCTTATGAAAAGGTTCCTAAACAGCTGCCTGCAATCTGGCTTCAGCACATTATATCATTGTCTCAAAGTGATATTCATTCAGTATGTCTTATATGGAAACGCTTGAAAGGGTGACCATGAAGAAGTTTCTAAATATATACAAGCAAGATTGTTTCTCCACAGTTTTCTTTCAGTGACTGAATGTTATGTATAGTCTGTCACGACTATTGTAAAATGTTTGATAAGTCTTATGTAAAAACGTTCCTAGATAGCTATCTGTGAGCTCTATTTAGCACAGTGTTCTTTCATTGTAGGAAAATGATACCCATTCATTATGGCATATACTGAAATGTGAGAAATGTCTTAAATACAAATGTTCCTAATAATAGCTTCAAGATGCTTTCACCACAGAGTTCTTTCAGTGAAACAATATTGCAGATATTCTGTGACACTTGTAGTGAAGTGTTAGTTAAAACTTACTTGCAAGCTGGATTCAGCACAGTGTTTCTTTCATTGTTTGAAACTCTTATTCAATCAGAACAGCAAATATTGAAATGGTTATAATGACTAATATGAAGATGATCCTTAATGGCTGCAAGTAAGATGGTTTCACCACAGTTTTCTCTCAGTGAACAAATGCTATATATATTCTGTCCCGCATGCAATGAAATGCTTGTTAAGTCTTATATGAACATGTTCCTAAACAGCTACCCGCAAACTGGGCTTAGAACAGTGTTCTCACACTGTTAGTAATTGATAGGTCATCTGTAGGGCATATGCTGAAATGTTTGAAATGTCTTATGTGAATATGCCCCTAAACAGCTGTAAGCACATTTGTTTCACCAGAGTCCCTTTAGTGTCTGAATCTTATGGATATTTTTCAAGTCTGTAGTGTAATTTTTTAAGTATTTTATGAAGTTCTTCCTAAACAGATACTAGGAAACAAGGGTTCAGCTCATCCTTCTTTCCTTGAGTGAATATTAAAATCATTCTGTCATGACCATAGCGCAATATTTGTTAAGACTTATAAAAAGATATTTCTAAAAGACAACTTTCCAGCTGGGTTCTTAACATTGTTCTTTCATTTTATGGAAGTGATAACCATTCTGGATGGAATACACTGAAACGTTTGAAAAGACTTGTATGAAGATACTCCTAAATAGCTACAAGCAATCTGGTTACACCACAGCGTTCTTTCATTTAATAAACTTTATATATAGTCTCCTATAGCTGTAGTGAAATGTTTTATATCATATATGAAAATGTTCCTACAGCTACCTGCAAGCTGGGATCAGCACACTGACTTTTCATTGTAATAAAGTGATAGTTACTTTGTATGGCATACACTGAAATGTCAGAAAAGACTTATATGAGTGTATTTCTAAAGAGATACAAGCAAGCTGGTTTCACAATAGTGATCTTTCATTGAATTAATGTAATAGATATTCTGTCGCACATGTTGTGAAATGTTCAATAAATCTTACATGAAAATGTTACTATAAGTCTACCTGAAAGCTGAGTTAAGTACAATGTTTTTTCATTTTAAGAAAGTATAGCTGTTCTCTATGGCTCATACTGAAATGCTACAAAAGACTTACATGAAGATGTTCCTTAAAAGCTACAAGGAAGTTGGTTTCACCACAGCATTCTTTCAATGAGTGAATGTTATAGATATTCCATCATGCCCGTAGTGAAATGTTTGATAGGACTTATTTGAAGATTCCCCTAAACAGCTGCAAGCAAGGTGTTTTCACCACAGTGTTCATTCAGAAAATGAATGTTATACGTATTTCTGTCATGCCTCAAGAGAACTATTTGATGTCTTATGTGAGAGTGTTCCTGAACAGCTACAAGCAAGCTTTTTCAACATAGTGTGGTTTCCTTGAATGAATGTTATGGATATCATGTTGCGGCTGTAGAGAAACGTTTGATAAGACATAAGTGAAATGCTCATAAAGAGCCACTGGTTTCATCAGAACGTTCTTTCTGGATATGGAAGTGATAGCCATTCTGTAGGCATAATGAAGTGTTTGAAGAGCCTTATACGAAGACATTCCCAAGGCGCCAGAAGTAATCTGGCTTCACCACAGTGTTCTTTCAGTGAACGAGTGTTATAGCTAGTCTGTCATGCCTGTAGTGAAATGTTTAATAAGTCTTATATGAAGAGGTTTCAAACAGCCGCCAGCAAGCCGGGTTTAGCACAGTGTCCTTTAACTGTAAGTAAGTGAGAGCCATTCTGTATGGCATATACTTAAATGTTAGAGAGGTCTTATATGAAGATGTTCCTAAATAGAATCCAACAAGATGTGTTCAGGACAGAATAATTTCATCATAAGATAGTGACAGCCGTTTAGTATGGCATATACTGAAATGCTGAAAAGGACTGAAATGAAGATCTTCCTTAACAGTAAAACCAAGCCACTTTCACCATAGTGTTCTTTCATTGAATGGATGTAATAGATATTCTGTCATGCCTGTAGTTAAATGTTCAATAGGTCTTACATAAAAATACTCCTAATAATCTACCTGAAAGCTATTAAACACAACCTTCTTTCCTTGTAAGAAGGGTATGGCCATGCTGTATGCCATATACTGAAATGCTTGAAAAGCTTTATACGAAGATGTTCCTCAACAGTTACAAGAAAACTGCTTTCATCCCTGTGTTCGTTCAATGAGTGAATGTTTAGAGATTCTGTCATTCCTGCAAAGGAATGTTTAATAAGTCTTACATGAAGATGTTTCTAAACAGCTACAAGGAAATTTTTTTAAATATAGCGTTATTACATTGAATAAACATTAAAGATATCCTGTCATGGCTGTAGGCAAATGTCTGATAAGACTTGAGCAAAATATTAATAAACAATTACTTGCAAGCTGGGTTCATCACAGTATTCTTTCCTGGCTATGGAGATGATAGCCATTCTGTATGGCATAAAGTGATATGTTTGAAGAGCCTTCTTCGATTTATATTCTTAAACAGCTAACAAGCAAGATGGTTTCTTCACAGTGTTCTTTCAGTGAATGAATGTTCTAGATATTGTCACATCTGTGGTGAAATATTTGATATATGATGTTCCTAAACAGCTACCTATAAACTGGATTCAGCATGTGTTCTTTCATTTTGTGAAAATGATAGTCGCTCTGTGTGGAATATACTTAAGTATTTGAAGTGTATTATGTGCAGATGTTCCTAAACAGTGAAAAGAAGATGGTTTTTGCACAATTTTCTTTCAGATGACAAATGTTATAGACATTGTCACATCTGTAGTCAAATGTTTGATATGATTTATGTGAAAATATCCCTAAACAGCTACCTGTTGGCTTGATTAAGCACAATGCTCTTTCATTGTAAGAAAGTGATAGCTGTTCCATGTGGCATATACTGAAATGTTTGAAATGTCATATGTGAAGATGTTCCTTAAGAGCTACTTGCTAGGTGTTTTCAAGACAATGTTCTTTCAGTGAATGAATGTTGTAGATAGTCTATCACACCCGTAGCGAAATGCTGGATAAGTTTTATGAAGATGTCCCTAAGTAGCTACAAGCAAAATGGTTTCACAACAGTGTTCTTACAGACATTGAAGGTTATAGATATTCTGTCATGCCTGTAGTGAAATGTTTGATAAGACTTGCATGAACACTTACATGAAGATGTTTCTAAACAGCCACAAGCAAGCTTTTTCAACACAGTATTTCATTGAATGGATGTAATAATCATCACATTGTGGCTGCAGAGAAACGTTTGATAAGACACACACAAAATGTTCATAAATAGCATGTGCCAGCTGGTTGCATCACAATGTTGTTTAATTTAATGGAAGTGATCATCATTCTGTATAGCATATGATGTGTTTGAATAGCCTTATATAAAGATATTCCTAAAAACTTATGAGCAATCTGGTTTGACCAGAGTGTGTTCCTCAGTGAATGAATCTTACAGAGATTCTGTCAGAGCAGTAGTGACATGTTTGGTGTTTTGTATGAAGAAACCCTAAATGGCTTCCTGCAAGATGAGTTCAACACAGTGTTATTTCATTTTAAGAAAATGATAGTCATTCTGTTTGGCATAAACGGAAATATTAGAAAAGCCTTATATCAAGAGGTTCCTAATTAGCTACCAGCAATCTGGCTTCACAATAGTGTTCTTTCATTGAATGGATGTAATAGATACTTTGTAGTGAAATGTATGATAAGTCTCTTATGAAAAGGTTCCTAAACAGCTGCCTGCAATCTGGCTTCAGCACATTATATCATTGTCTCAAAGTGATATTCATTCAGTATGTCTTATATGGAAACGCTTGAAAGGGTGACCATGAAGAAGTTTCTAAATATATACAAGCAAGATTGTTTCTCCACAGTTTTCTTTCAGTGACTGAATGTGATGTATAGTCTGTCACGACTATTGTAAAATGTTTGATAAGTCTTATGTAAAAACGTTCCTAGATAGCTATCTGTGAGCTCTATTTAGCACAGTGTTCTTTCATTGTAGGAAAATGATACCCATTCATTATGGCATATACTGAAATGTGAGAAATGTCTTAAATACAAATGTTCCTAATAATAGCTTCAAGATGCTTTCACCACAGAGTTCTTTCAGTGAAACAATATTGCAGATATTCTGTGACACTTGTAGTGAAGTGTTAGTTAAAACTTACTTGCAAGCTGGATTCAGCACAGTGTTTCTTTCATTGTTTGAAACTCTTATTCAATCAGAACAGCAAATATTGAAATGGTTATAATGACTAATATGAAGATGATCCTTAATGGCTGCAAGTAAGATGGTTTCACCACAGTTTTCTCTCAGTGAACAAATGCTATATATATTCTGTCCCGCATGCAATGAAATGCTTGTTAAGTCTTATATGAACATGTTCCTAAACAGCTACCCGCAAACTGGGCTTAGAACAGTGTTCTCACACTGTTAGTAATTGATAGGTCATCTGTAGGGCATATGCTGAAATGTTTGAAATGTCTTATGTGAATATGCCCCTAAACAGCTGTAAGCACATTTGTTTCACCAGAGTCCCTTTAGTGTCTGAATCTTATGGATATTTTTCAAGTCTGTAGTGTAATTTTTTAAGTATTTTATGAAGTTCTTCCTAAACAGATACTAGGAAACAAGGGTTCAGCTCATCCTTCTTTCCTTGAGTGAATATTAAAATCATTCTGTCATGACCATAGCGCAATATTTGTTAAGACTTATAAAAAGATATTTCTAAAAGACAACTTTCCAGCTGGGTTCTTAACATTGTTCTTTCATTTTATGGAGGTGATAACCATTCTGGATGGAATACACTGAAACGTTTGAAAAGACTTGTATGAAGATACTCCTAAATAGCTACAAGCAATCTGGTTACACCACAGCGTTCTTTCATTTAATAAACTTTATATATAGTCTCCTATAGCTGTAGTGAAATGTTTTATATCATATATGAAAATGTTCCTACAGCTACCTGCAAGCTGGGATCAGCACACTGACTTTTCATTGTAATAAAGTGATAGTTACTTTGTATGGCATACACTGAAATGTCAGAAAAGACTTATATGAGTGTATTTCTAAAGAGATACAAGCAAGCTGGTTTCACAATAGTGATCTTTCATTGAATTAATGTAATAGATATTCTGTCGCACATGTTGTGAAATGTTCAATAAATCTTACATGAAAATGTTACTATAAGTCTACCTGAAAGCTGAGTTAAGTACAATGTTTTTTCATTTTAAGAAAGTATAGCTGTTCTCTATGGCTCATACTGAAATGCTACAAAAAAAGACTTACATGAAGATGTTCCTTAAAAGCTACAAGGAAGTTGGTTTCACCACAGCATTCTTTCAATGAGTGAATGTTATAGATATTCCATCATGCCCGTAGTGAAATGTTTGATAGGACTTATTTGAAGATTCCCCTAAACAGCTGCAAGCAAGGTGTTTTCACCACAGTGTTCATTCAGAAAATGAATGTTATACGTATTTCTGTCATGCCTCAAGAGAACTATTTGATGTCTTATGTGAGAGTGTTCCTGAACAGCTACAAGCAAGCTTTTTCAACATAGTGTGGTTTCCTTGAATGAATGTTATGGATATCATGTTGCGGCTGTAGAGAAACGTTTGATAAGACATAAATGAAATGCTCATAAAGAGCCACTGGTTTCATCAGAACGTTCTTTCTGGATATGGAAGTGATAGCCATTCTGTAGGCATAATGAAGTGTTTGAAGAGCCTTATACGAAGACATTCCCAAGGCGCCAGAAGTAATCTGGCTTCACCACAGTGTTCTTTCAGTGAACGAGTGTTATAGCTAGTCTGTCATGCCTGTAGTGAAATGTTTAATAAGTCTTATATGAAGAGGTTTCAAACAGCCGCCAGCAAGCCGGGTTTAGCACAGTGTCCTTTAACTGTAAGTAAGTGAGAGCCATTCTGTATGGCATATACTTAAATGTTAGAGAGGTCTTATATGAAGATGTTCCTAAATAGAATCCAACAAGATGTGTTCAGGACAGAATAATTTCATCATAAGATAGTGACAGCCGTTTAGTATGGCATATACTGAAATGCTGAAAAGGACTGAAATGAAGATCTTCCTTAACAGTAAAACCAAGCCACTTTCACCATAGTGTTCTTTCATTGAATGGATGTAATAGATATTCTGTCATGCCTGTAGTTAAATGTTCAATAGGTCTTACATAAAAATACTCCTAATAATCTACCTGAAAGCTATTAAACACAACCTTCTTTCCTTGTAAGAAGGGTATGGCCATGCTGTATGCCATATACTGAAATGCTTGAAAAGCTTTATACGAAGATGTTCCTCAACAGTTACAAGAAAACTGCTTTCATCCCTGTGTTCGTTCAATGAGTGAATGTTTAGAGATTCTGTCATTCCTGCAAAGGAATGTTTAATAAGTCTTACATGAAGATGTTTCTAAACAGCTACAAGGAAATTTTTTTAAATATAGCGTTATTACATTGAATAAACATTAAAGATATCCTGTCATGGCTGTAGGCAAATGTCTGATAAGACTTGAGCAAAATATTAATAAACAATTACTTGCAAGCTGGGTTCATCACAGTATTCTTTCCTGGCTATGGAGATGATAGCCATTCTGTATGGCATAAAGTGATATGTTTGAAGAGCCTTCTTCGATTTATATTCTTAAACAGCTAACAAGCAAGATGGTTTCTTCACAGTGTTCTTTCAGTGAATGAATGTTCTAGATATTGTCACATCTGTGGTGAAATATTTGATATATGATGTTCCTAAACAGCTACCTATAAACTGGATTCAGCATGTGTTCTTTCATTTTGTGAAAATGATAGTCGCTCTGTGTGGAATATACTTAAGTATTTGAAGTGTATTATGTGCAGATGTTCCTAAACAGTGAAAAGAAGATGGTTTTTGCACAATTTTCTTTCAGATGACAAATGTTATAGACATTGTCACATCTGTAGTCAAATGTTTGATATGATTTATGTGAAAATATCCCTAAACAGCTACCTGTTGGCTTGATTAAGCACAATGCTCTTTCATTGTAAGAAAGTGATAGCTGTTCCATGTGGCATATACTGAAATGTTTGAAATGTCATATGTGAAGATGTTCCTTAAGAGCTACTTGCTAGGTGTTTTCAAGACAATGTTCTTTCAGTGAATGAATGTTGTAGATAGTCTATCACACCCGTAGCGAAATGCTGGATAAGTTTTATGAAGATGTCCCTAAGTAGCTACAAGCAAAATGGTTTCACAACAGTGTTCTTACAGACATTGAAGGTTATAGATATTCTGTCATGCCTGTAGTGAAATGTTTGATAAGACTTGCATGAACACTTACATGAAGATGTTTCTAAACAGCCACAAGCAAGCTTTTTCAACACAGTATTTCATTGAATGGATGTAATAATCATCACATTGTGGCTGCAGAGAAACGTTTGATAAGACACACACAAAATGTTCATAAATAGCATGTGCCAGCTGGTTGCATCACAATGTTGTTTAATTTAATGGAAGTGATCATCATTCTGTATAGCATATGATGTGTTTGAATAGCCTTATATAAAGATATTCCTAAAAACTTATGAGCAATCTGGTTTGACCAGAGTGTGTTCCTCAGTGAATGAATCTTACAGAGATTCTGTCAGAGCAGTAGTGACATGTTTGGTGTTTTGTATGAAGAAACCCTAAATGGCTTCCTGCAAGATGAGTTCAACACAGTGTTATTTCATTTTAAGAAAATGATAGTCATTCTGTTTGGCATAAACGGAAATATTAGAAAAGCCTTATATCAAGAGGTTCCTAATTAGCTACCAGCAATCTGGCTTCACAATAGTGTTCTTTCATTGAATGGATGTAATAGATACTTTGTAGTGAAATGTATGATAAGTCTCTTATGAAAAGGTTCCTAAACAGCTGCCTGCAATCTGGCTTCAGCACATTATATCATTGTCTCAAAGTGATATTCATTCAGTATGTCTTATATGGAAACGCTTGAAAGGGTGACCATGAAGAAGTTTCTAAATATATACAAGCAAGATTGTTTCTCCACAGTTTTCTTTCAGTGACTGAATGTGATGTATAGTCTGTCACGACTATTGTAAAATGTTTGATAAGTCTTATGTAAAAACGTTCCTAGATAGCTATCTGTGAGCTCTATTTAGCACAGTGTTCTTTCATTGTAGGAAAATGATACCCATTCATTATGGCATATACTGAAATGTGAGAAATGTCTTAAATACAAATGTTCCTAATAATAGCTTCAAGATGCTTTCACCACAGAGTTCTTTCAGTGAAACAATATTGCAGATATTCTGTGACACTTGTAGTGAAGTGTTAGTTAAAACTTACTTGCAAGCTGGATTCAGCACAGTGTTTCTTTCATTGTTTGAAACTCTTATTCAATCAGAACAGCAAATATTGAAATGGTTATAATGACTAATATGAAGATGATCCTTAATGGCTGCAAGTAAGATGGTTTCACCACAGTTTTCTCTCAGTGAACAAATGCTATATATATTCTGTCCCGCATGCAATGAAATGCTTGTTAAGTCTTATATGAACATGTTCCTAAACAGCTACCCGCAAACTGGGCTTAGAACAGTGTTCTCACACTGTTAGTAATTGATAGGTCATCTGTAGGGCATATGCTGAAATGTTTGAAATGTCTTATGTGAATATGCCCCTAAACAGCTGTAAGCACATTTGTTTCACCAGAGTCCCTTTAGTGTCTGAATCTTATGGATATTTTTCAAGTCTGTAGTGTAATTTTTTAAGTATTTTATGAAGTTCTTCCTAAACAGATACTAGGAAACAAGGGTTCAGCTCATCCTTCTTTCCTTGAGTGAATATTAAAATCATTCTGTCATGACCATAGCGCAATATTTGTTAAGACTTATAAAAAGATATTTCTAAAAGACAACTTTCCAGCTGGGTTCTTAACATTGTTCTTTCATTTTATGGAGGTGATAACCATTCTGGATGGAATACACTGAAACGTTTGAAAAGACTTGTATGAAGATACTCCTAAATAGCTACAAGCAATCTGGTTACACCACAGCGTTCTTTCATTTAATAAACTTTATATATAGTCTCCTATAGCTGTAGTGAAATGTTTTATATCATATATGAAAATGTTCCTACAGCTACCTGCAAGCTGGGATCAGCACACTGACTTTTCATTGTAATAAAGTGATAGTTACTTTGTATGGCATACACTGAAATGTCAGAAAAGACTTATATGAGTGTATTTCTAAAGAGATACAAGCAAGCTGGTTTCACAATAGTGATCTTTCATTGAATTAATGTAATAGATATTCTGTCGCACATGTTGTGAAATGTTCAATAAATCTTACATGAAAATGTTACTATAAGTCTACCTGAAAGCTGAGTTAAGTACAATGTTTTTTCATTTTAAGAAAGTATAGCTGTTCTCTATGGCTCATACTGAAATGCTACAAAAAAAGACTTACATGAAGATGTTCCTTAAAAGCTACAAGGAAGTTGGTTTCACCACAGCATTCTTTCAATGAGTGAATGTTATAGATATTCCATCATGCCCGTAGTGAAATGTTTGATAGGACTTATTTGAAGATTCCCCTAAACAGCTGCAAGCAAGGTGTTTTCACCACAGTGTTCATTCAGAAAATGAATGTTATACGTATTTCTGTCATGCCTCAAGAGAACTATTTGATGTCTTATGTGAGAGTGTTCCTGAACAGCTACAAGCAAGCTTTTTCAACATAGTGTGGTTTCCTTGAATGAATGTTATGGATATCATGTTGCGGCTGTAGAGAAACGTTTGATAAGACATAAATGAAATGCTCATAAAGAGCCACTGGTTTCATCAGAACGTTCTTTCTGGATATGGAAGTGATAGCCATTCTGTAGGCATAATGAAGTGTTTGAAGAGCCTTATACGAAGACATTCCCAAGGCGCCAGAAGTAATCTGGCTTCACCACAGTGTTCTTTCAGTGAACGAGTGTTATAGCTAGTCTGTCATGCCTGTAGTGAAATGTTTAATAAGTCTTATATGAAGAGGTTTCAAACAGCCGCCAGCAAGCCGGGTTTAGCACAGTGTCCTTTAACTGTAAGTAAGTGAGAGCCATTCTGTATGGCATATACTTAAATGTTAGAGAGGTCTTATATGAAGATGTTCCTAAATAGAATCCAACAAGATGTGTTCAGGACAGAATAATTTCATCATAAGATAGTGACAGCCGTTTAGTATGGCATATACTGAAATGCTGAAAAGGACTGAAATGAAGATCTTCCTTAACAGTAAAACCAAGCCACTTTCACCATAGTGTTCTTTCATTGAATGGATGTAATAGATATTCTGTCATGCCTGTAGTTAAATGTTCAATAGGTCTTACATAAAAATACTCCTAATAATCTACCTGAAAGCTATTAAACACAACCTTCTTTCCTTGTAAGAAGGGTATGGCCATGCTGTATGCCATATACTGAAATGCTTGAAAAGCTTTATACGAAGATGTTCCTCAACAGTTACAAGAAAACTGCTTTCATCCCTGTGTTCGTTCAATGAGTGAATGTTTAGAGATTCTGTCATTCCTGCAAAGGAATGTTTAATAAGTCTTACATGAAGATGTTTCTAAACAGCTACAAGGAAATTTTTTTAAATATAGCGTTATTACATTGAATAAACATTAAAGATATCCTGTCATGGCTGTAGGCAAATGTCTGATAAGACTTGAGCAAAATATTAATAAACAATTACTTGCAAGCTGGGTTCATCACAGTATTCTTTCCTGGCTATGGAGATGATAGCCATTCTGTATGGCATAAAGTGATATGTTTGAAGAGCCTTCTTCGATTTATATTCTTAAACAGCTAACAAGCAAGATGGTTTCTTCACAGTGTTCTTTCAGTGAATGAATGTTCTAGATATTGTCACATCTGTGGTGAAATATTTGATATATGATGTTCCTAAACAGCTACCTATAAACTGGATTCAGCATGTGTTCTTTCATTTTGTGAAAATGATAGTCGCTCTGTGTGGAATATACTTAAGTATTTGAAGTGTATTATGTGCAGATGTTCCTAAACAGTGAAAAGAAGATGGTTTTTGCACAATTTTCTTTCAGATGACAAATGTTATAGACATTGTCACATCTGTAGTCAAATGTTTGATATGATTTATGTGAAAATATCCCTAAACAGCTACCTGTTGGCTTGATTAAGCACAATGCTCTTTCATTGTAAGAAAGTGATAGCTGTTCCATGTGGCATATACTGAAATGTTTGAAATGTCATATGTGAAGATGTTCCTTAAGAGCTACTTGCTAGGTGTTTTCAAGACAATGTTCTTTCAGTGAATGAATGTTGTAGATAGTCTATCACACCCGTAGCGAAATGCTGGATAAGTTTTATGAAGATGTCCCTAAGTAGCTACAAGCAAAATGGTTTCACAACAGTGTTCTTACAGACATTGAAGGTTATAGATATTCTGTCATGCCTGTAGTGAAATGTTTGATAAGACTTGCATGAACACTTACATGAAGATGTTTCTAAACAGCCACAAGCAAGCTTTTTCAACACAGTATTTCATTGAATGGATGTAATAATCATCACATTGTGGCTGCAGAGAAACGTTTGATAAGACACACACAAAATGTTCATAAATAGCATGTGCCAGCTGGTTGCATCACAATGTTGTTTAATTTAATGGAAGTGATCATCATTCTGTATAGCATATGATGTGTTTGAATAGCCTTATATAAAGATATTCCTAAAAACTTATGAGCAATCTGGTTTGACCAGAGTGTGTTCCTCAGTGAATGAATCTTACAGAGATTCTGTCAGAGCAGTAGTGACATGTTTGGTGTTTTGTATGAAGAAACCCTAAATGGCTTCCTGCAAGATGAGTTCAACACAGTGTTATTTCATTTTAAGAAAATGATAGTCATTCTGTTTGGCATAAACTGAAATATTAGAAAAGCCTTATATCAAGAGGTTCCTAATTAGCTACCAGCAATCTGGCTTCACAATAGTGTTCTTTCATTGAATGGATGTAATAGATACTTTGTAGTGAAATGTATGATAAGTCTCTTATGAAAAGGTTCCTAAACAGCTGCCTGCAATCTGGCTTCAGCACATTATATCATTGTCTCAAAGTGATATTCATTCAGTATGTCTTATATGGAAACGCTTGAAAGGGTGACCATGAAGAAGTTTCTAAATATATACAAGCAAGATTGTTTCTCCACAGTTTTCTTTCAGTGACTGAATGTGATGTATAGTCTGTCACGACTATTGTAAAATGTTTGATGAGTCTTATGTAAAAACGTTCCTAGATAGCTATCTGTGAGCTCTATTTAGCACAGTGTTCTTTCATTGTAGGAAAATGATACCCATTCATTATGGCATATACTGAAATGTGAGAAATGTCTTAAATACAAATGTTCCTAATAATAGCTTCAAGATGCTTTCACCACAGAGTTCTTTCAGTGAAACAATATTGCAGATATTCTGTGACACTTGTAGTGAAGTGTTAGTTAAAACTTACTTGCAAGCTGGATTCAGCACAGTGTTTCTTTCATTGTTTGAAACTCTTATTCAATCAGAACAGCAAATATTGAAATGGTTATAATGACTAATATGAAGATGATCCTTAATGGCTGCAAGTAAGATGGTTTCACCACAGTTTTCTCTCAGTGAACAAATGCTATATATATTCTGTCCCGCATGCAATGAAATGCTTGTTAAGTCTTATATGAACATGTTCCTAAACAGCTACCCGCAAACTGGGCTTAGAACAGTGTTCTCACACTGTTAGTAATTGATAGGTCATCTGTAGGGCATATGCTGAAATGTTTGAAATGTCTTATGTGAATATGCCCCTAAACAGCTGTAAGCACATTTGTTTCACCAGAGTCCCTTTAGTGTCTGAATCTTATGGATATTTTTCAAGTCTGTAGTGTAATTTTTTAAGTATTTTATGAAGTTCTTCCTAAACAGATACTAGGAAACAAGGGTTCAGCTCATCCTTCTTTCCTTGAGTGAATATTAAAATCATTCTGTCATGACCATAGCGCAATATTTGTTAAGACTTATAAAAAGATATTTCTAAAAGACAACTTTCCAGCTGGGTTCTTAACATTGTTCTTTCATTTTATGGAGGTGATAACCATTCTGGGTGGAATACACTGAAACGTTTGAAAAGACTTGTATGAAGATACTCCTAAATAGCTACAAGCAATCTGGTTACACCACAGCGTTCTTTCATTTAATAAACTTTATATATAGTCTCCTATAGCTGTAGTGAAATGTTTTATATCATATATGAAAATGTTCCTACAGCTACCTGCAAGCTGGGATCAGCACACTGACTTTTCATTGTAATAAAGTGATAGTTACTTTGTATGGCATACACTGAAATGTCAGAAAAGACTTATATGAGTGTATTTCTAAAGAGATACAAGCAAGCTGGTTTCACAATAGTGATCTTTCATTGAATTAATGTAATAGATATTCTGTCGCACATGTTGTGAAATGTTCAATAAATCTTACATGAAAATGTTACTATAAGTCTACCTGAAAGCTGAGTTAAGTACAATGTTTTTTCATTTTAAGAAAGTATAGCTGTTCTCTATGGCTCATACTGAAATGCTACAAAAAAAGACTTACATGAAGATGTTCCTTAAAAGCTACAAGGAAGTTGGTTTCACCACAGCATTCTTTCAATGAGTGAATGTTATAGATATTCCATCATGCCCGTAGTGAAATGTTTGATAGGACTTATTTGAAGATTCCCCTAAACAGCTGCAAGCAAGGTGTTTTCACCACAGTGTTCATTCAGAAAATGAATGTTATACGTATTTCTGTCATGCCTCAAGAGAACTATTTGATGTCTTATGTGAGAGTGTTCCTGAACAGCTACAAGCAAGCTTTTTCAACATAGTGTGGTTTCCTTGAATGAATGTTATGGATATCATGTTGCGGCTGTAGAGAAACGTTTGATAAGACATAAATGAAATGCTCATAAAGAGCCACTGGTTTCATCAGAACGTTCTTTCTGGATATGGAAGTGATAGCCATTCTGTAGGCATAATGAAGTGTTTGAAGAGCCTTATACGAAGACATTCCCAAGGCGCCAGAAGTAATCTGGCTTCACCACAGTGTTCTTTCAGTGAACGAGTGTTATAGCTAGTCTGTCATGCCTGTAGTGAAATGTTTAATAAGTCTTATATGAAGAGGTTTCAAACAGCCGCCAGCAAGCCGGGTTTAGCACAGTGTCCTTTAACTGTAAGTAAGTGAGAGCCATTCTGTATGGCATATACTTAAATGTTAGAGAGGTCTTATATGAAGATGTTCCTAAATAGAATCCAACAAGATGTGTTCAGGACAGAATAATTTCATCATAAGATAGTGACAGCCGTTTAGTATGGCATATACTGAAATGCTGAAAAGGACTGAAATGAAGATCTTCCTTAACAGTAAAACCAAGCCACTTTCACCATAGTGTTCTTTCATTGAATGGATGTAATAGATATTCTGTCATGCCTGTAGTTAAATGTTCAATAGGTCTTACATAAAAATACTCCTAATAATCTACCTGAAAGCTATTAAACACAACCTTCTTTCCTTGTAAGAAGGGTATGGCCATGCTGTATGCCATATACTGAAATGCTTGAAAAGCTTTATACGAAGATGTTCCTCAACAGTTACAAGAAAACTGCTTTCATCCCTGTGTTCGTTCAATGAGTGAATGTTTAGAGATTCTGTCATTCCTGCAAAGGAATGTTTAATAAGTCTTACATGAAGATGTTTCTAAACAGCTACAAGGAAATTTTTTTAAATATAGCGTTATTACATTGAATAAACATTAAAGATATCCTGTCATGGCTGTAGGCAAATGTCTGATAAGACTTGAGCAAAATATTAATAAACAATTACTTGCAAGCTGGGTTCATCACAGTATTCTTTCCTGGCTATGGAGATGATAGCCATTCTGTATGGCATAAAGTGATATGTTTGAAGAGCCTTCTTCGATTTATATTCTTAAACAGCTAACAAGCAAGATGGTTTCTTCACAGTGTTCTTTCAGTGAATGAATGTTCTAGATATTGTCACATCTGTGGTGAAATATTTGATATATGATGTTCCTAAACAGCTACCTATAAACTGGATTCAGCATGTGTTCTTTCATTTTGTGAAAATGATAGTCGCTCTGTGTGGAATATACTTAAGTATTTGAAGTGTATTATGTGCAGATGTTCCTAAACAGTGAAAAGAAGATGGTTTTTGCACAATTTTCTTTCAGATGACAAATGTTATAGACATTGTCACATCTGTAGTCAAATGTTTGATATGATTTATGTGAAAATATCCCTAAACAGCTACCTGTTGGCTTGATTAAGCACAATGCTCTTTCATTGTAAGAAAGTGATAGCTGTTCCATGTGGCATATACTGAAATGTTTGAAATGTCATATGTGAAGATGTTCCTTAAGAGCTACTTGCTAGGTGTTTTCAAGACAATGTTCTTTCAGTGAATGAATGTTGTAGATAGTCTATCACACCCGTAGCGAAATGCTGGATAAGTTTTATGAAGATGTCCCTAAGTAGCTACAAGCAAAATGGTTTCACAACAGTGTTCTTACAGACATTGAAGGTTATAGATATTCTGTCATGCCTGTAGTGAAATGTTTGATAAGACTTGCATGAACACTTACATGAAGATGTTTCTAAACAGCCACAAGCAAGCTTTTTCAACACAGTATTTCATTGAATGGATGTAATAATCATCACATTGTGGCTGCAGAGAAACGTTTGATAAGACACACACAAAATGTTCATAAATAGCATGTGCCAGCTGGTTGCATCACAATGTTGTTTAATTTAATGGAAGTGATCATCATTCTGTATAGCATATGATGTGTTTGAATAGCCTTATATAAAGATATTCCTAAAAACTTATGAGCAATCTGGTTTGACCAGAGTGTGTTCCTCAGTGAATGAATCTTACAGAGATTCTGTCAGAGCAGTAGTGACATGTTTGGTGTTTTGTATGAAGAAACCCTAAATGGCTTCCTGCAAGATGAGTTCAACACAGTGTTATTTCATTTTAAGAAAATGATAGTCATTCTGTTTGGCATAAACTGAAATATTAGAAAAGCCTTATATCAAGAGGTTCCTAATTAGCTACCAGCAATCTGGCTTCACAATAGTGTTCTTTCATTGAATGGATGTAATAGATACTTTGTAGTGAAATGTATGATAAGTCTCTTATGAAAAGGTTCCTAAACAGCTGCCTGCAATCTGGCTTCAGCACATTATATCATTGTCTCAAAGTGATATTCATTCAGTATGTCTTATATGGAAACGCTTGAAAGGGTGAACATGAAGAAGTTTCTAAATATATACAAGCAAGATTGTTTCTCCACAGTTTTCCTTCAGTGACTGAATGTTATGTATAGTCTGTCACGACTATTGTAAAATGTTTGATGAGTCTTATGTAGAAACGTTCCTAGATAGCTATCTGTGAGCTCTATTTAGCACAGTGTTCTTTCATTGTAGGAAAATGATACCCATTCATTATGGCATATACTGAAATGTGAGAAATGTCTTAAATACAAATGTTCCTAATAATAGCTTCAAGATGCTTTCACCACAGAGTTCTTTCAGTGAAACAATATTGCAGATATTCTGTGACACTTGTAGTGAAGTGTTAGTTAAAACTTACTTGCAAGCTGGATTCAGCACAGTGTTTCTTTCATTGTTGGAAACTCATATTCAATCAGAACAGCAAATATTGAAATGGTTATAATGACTAATATGAAGATGATCCTTAATGGCTGCAAGTAAGATGGTTTCACCACAGTTTTCTCTCAGTGAACAAATGCTATATATATTCTGTCCCGCATGCAATGAAATGTTTGTTAAGTCTTATATGAACATGTTCCTAAACAGCTACCCGCAAACTGGGCTTAGAACAGTGTTCTCACACTGTTAGTAATTGATAGGTCATCTGTAGGGCATATGCTGAAATGTTTGAAATGTCTTATGTGAATATGCCCCTAAACAGCTGTAAGCACATTTGTTTCACCAGAGTCCCTTTAGTGTCTGAATCTTATGGATATTTTTCAAGTCTGTAGTGTAATTTTTTAAGTATTTTATGAAGTTCTTCCTAAACAGATACTAGGAAACAAGGGTTCAGCTCATCCTTCTTTCCTTGAGTGAATATTAAAATCATTCTGTCATGACCATAGCGCAATATTTGTTAAGACTTATAAAAAGATATTTCTAAAAGACAACTTTCCAGCTGGGTTCTTAACATTGTTCTTTCATTTTATGGAGGTGATAACCATTCTGGATGGAATACACTGAAACGTTTGAAAAGACTTGTATGAAGATACTCCTAAATAGCTACAAGCAATCTGGTTACACCACAGCGTTCTTTCATTTAATAAACTTTATATATAGTCTCCTATAGCTGTAGTGAAATGTTTTATATCATATATGAAAATGTTCCTACAGCTACCTGCAAGCTGGGATCAGCACACTGACTTTTCATTGTAATAAAGTGATAGTTACTTTGTATGGCATACACTGAAATGTCAGAAAAGACTTATATGAGTGTATTTCTAAAGAGATACAAGCAAGCTGGTTTCACAATAGTGATCTTTCATTGAATTAATGTAATAGATATTCTGTCGCACATGTTGTGAAATGTTCAATAAATCTTACATGAAAATGTTACTATAAGTCTACCTGAAAGCTGAGTTAAGTACAATGTTTTTTCATTTTAAGAAAGTATAGCTGTTCTCTATGGCTCATACTGAAATGCTACAAAAAAAGACTTACATGAAGATGTTCCTTAAAAGCTACAAGGAAGTTGGTTTCACCACAGCATTCTTTCAATGAGTGAATGTTATAGATATTCCATCATGCCCGTAGTGAAATGTTTGATAGGACTTATTTGAAGATTCCCCTAAACAGCTGCAAGCAAGGTGTTTTCACCACAGTGTTCATTCAGAAAATGAATGTTATACGTATTTCTGTCATGCCTCAAGAGAACTATTTGATGTCTTATGTGAGAGTGTTCCTGAACAGCTACAAGCAAGCTTTTTCAACATAGTGTGGTTTCCTTGAATGAATGTTATGGATATCATGTTGCGGCTGTAGAGAAACGTTTGATAAGACATAAATGAAATGCTCATAAAGAGCCACTGGTTTCATCAGAACGTTCTTTCTGGATATGGAAGTGATAGCCATTCTGTAGGCATAATGAAGTGTTTGAAGAGCCTTATACGAAGACATTCCCAAGGCGCCAGAAGTAATCTGGCTTCACCACAGTGTTCTTTCAGTGAACGAGTGTTATAGCTAGTCTGTCATGCCTGTAGTGAAATGTTTAATAAGTCTTATATGAAGAGGTTTCAAACAGCCGCCAGCAAGCCGGGTTTAGCACAGTGTCCTTTAACTGTAAGTAAGTGAGAGCCATTCTGTATGGCATATACTTAAATGTTAGAGAGGTCTTATATGAAGATGTTCCTAAATAGAATCCAACAAGATGTGTTCAGGACAGAATAATTTCATCATAAGATAGTGACAGCCGTTTAGTATGGCATATGCTGAAATGCTGCAAAGGACTGAAATGAAGATCTTCCTTAACAGTAAAACCAAGCCACTTTCACCATAGTGTTCTTTCATTGAATGGATGTAATAGATATTCTGTCATGCCTGTAGTTAAATGTTCAATAGGTCTTACATAAAAATACTCCTAATAATCTACCTGAAAGCTATTAAACACAACCTTCTTTCCTTGTAAGAAGGGTATGGCCATGCTGTATGCCATATACTGAAATGCTTGAAAAGCTTTATACGAAGATGTTCCTCAACAGTTACAAGAAAACTGCTTTCATCCCTGTGTTCGTTCAATGAGTGAATGTTTAGAGATTCTGTCATTCCCGCAAAGGAATGTTTAATAAGTCTTACATGAAGATGTTTCTAAACAGCTACAAGGAAATTTTTTTAAATATAGTGTTATTACATTGAATAAACATTAAAGATATCCTGTCATGACTGTAGGCAAATGTCTGATAAGACTTGAGCAAAATATTAATAAACAATTACTTGCAAGCTGGGTTCATCACAGTATTCTTTCCTGGCTATGGAGATGATAGCCATTCTGTATGGCATAAAGTGATATGTTTGAAGAGCCTTCGATTTATATTCTTAAACAGCTAACAAGCAAGATGGTTTCTTCACAGTGTTCTTTCAGTGAATGAATGTTCTAGATATTGTCACATCTGTGGTGAAATATTTGATATATGATGTTCCTAAACAGCTACCTATAAACTGGATTCAGCATGTGTTCTTTCATTTTGTGAAAATGATAGTCGCTCTGTGTGGAATATACTTAAGTATTTGAAGTGTATTATGTGCAGATGTTCCTAAACAGTGAAAAGAAGATGGTTTTTGCATAATTTTCTTTCAGATAACAAATGTTATAGACATTGTCACATCTGTAGTCAAATGTTTGATATGATTTATGTGAAAATATCCCTAAACAGCTACCTGTTGGCTTGATTAAGCACAATGCTCTTTCATTGTAAGAAAGTGATAGCTGTTCCATGTGGCATATACTGAAAGTGTTTGAAATGTCATATGTGAAGATGTTCCTTAAGAGCTACTTGCTAGGTGTTT